>NC_090250.1:54237754-54247754 GCF_037325665.1 Littorina saxatilis | reverse complement strand
CCCTATCTGCAAAAACCATATACAGATTAGTATTTTAGCGTCACAGAGAGTAAATTATGCGCTAACCTGGAAAGAACAACAGAGAGTATTTCATTCCACAACACAGACTCATCAACAGCGTTAAATAATGATTTATTACCTCAAAAGCCTATGATTGTACTCTCAATGGAAGCAAAGTCCGCTTCCTCCCTGGACCAGCCTCTGTTCGTCAACAGTGACCAAAAACCTCCAGAACCCCTTGTCGAATCCTTATGCGAAAGCCATCGCCGACGAAGGAAATGTGACGACTTGTCCTCAGCAAAATACGTGGCAGAGGAAAGGAATAACTTGTGGAAGTTCCCCTAGAGTGCCGAATATGATACTCGGTGAAAAACCATCATACTCTAGTAACTGTGTGTTAGGTCCTTCCCCTTCTGCCGCTGGGTGTCAAGTGTGCCGTCCTTGAGTCTCTGACAGACCACCTAGCCAAATACACGTGACTGACCTTGTCCCAAAACCCAGTCCAGCTATACACAATTCTGCCTCCCAAGCAGAAAAAGACACGAGAAACTCAATCCGTGAAAATCCCGTGTGCGCTGTCAGCGAAAAACCGTCAGCCCTAGCTATGACAGCAGAAACCTCCACTGTAAAACTCGTGCGATACAAAACATCCGTGCTCGTAGAGCACCGTCAGCAAACTCTGCTGTAACCCAATATCACGCACAGGCGCTTTCTATCATACACGACCAAGAACAGGCACTCCACTGAGTGACACTTTCTTGGTCTCTGTCACCCGATCGTGACACACCTCCCCTCTTCAAGACGAAACCTCGGTTTCGCTCACAGTCATGTTCTCCTCTCCAGCCCGAGAGAGAAAGTCAGCTCCAACATTGTTGGCGCCCGGTATGACGCGTACCGTGAATTGGTACGGTTGGAGAATCAACGCCCAGCGCATAAGTCTGGCGTTTGCCAACCTTGCAACCTGAAGATATTGCAGAGGTTGATGGTCCGTCTCCAGACAGAAAGGTCGTCCGTACAGGTACGCTTCGAACTTCTGGATGCCCCAGACAATGGCGAGACACTCGCGTTCAACCGTTGCATACGCTGCCTCGGCCGAGGTCAGCTTACGGCTGGCGAAACAAACAGGGTGCAAAAACCCCTCTGTCTCCTGAAGCAACACTGCCCCAAGTCCTTTTCCTGAAGCGTCTGTCCTCAGCACGAAGTCCTTGTTCAGGTCTGGTAGTCGGAGAATAGGCTGACTGGTGAGTCGCCTCTTCAGGGTGTTGAATGCGGAGCTGCATTCCTCAGTCCACACTACAACGGTCGGTTGTAGTTTCTTGGTAAGGTTGGTCAGTGGTAGTGCGATTTCGGCAAAGTGCGGGATGAAGCGTCTGTAGAAGCTGGCTAGGCCCAGGAAAGACCTGACTTCTTTCTTCGTGCGCGGTGGCTCCGCCTCCCGAATCTTCTGGATCTTGTCGTCCTCTGGAACGAGCAATCCCTCGCCGACAACATGACCCAGGAAAGACAATTCCCGAAATCCCAAGTAGCACTTGGACGGTTTAGCTCCCAGATTTCCGTCCTTCAACCTTCCGAACACGTCGCGCAGGGCGTCGAGATGTTCAGTCCATGTCTCTGTCGCGATCAGCACATCGTCGATGAAACTGCTGATGTCCTCGCGCTTCAATGGTTCCAAAAGTTTCCTCATCATGCGAGTGAAGACGGCACCTGCATTCTGTAGACCAAAAGGCATGACTGTCCACTGGAACTGGCCGAATGGAGTGGTAAATGCAGTCTTTGGGCGATCTTCCTCGGCAACTGGAATTTGCCAGTATCCCTTGGTGAGGTCCAGTTTGGAAAAGTACTTGGCCTTGGCCAAGTGACTGAAGAGGTAGTCCACATCAGGCATGGGTTCCGCGTCAAACGCCGTAATCTTGTTCAGCTTCCGGTAGTCGACACAGAACCTGACGCGTCCATCCTTCTTCTTCACAAGCACAATTGGTGAACTGTAGGGAGAGTTCGCTGGCTCGATGACGCCCAACTTCGTCATGTCGGCGATTTCTTTCCTGACCACCTCCTTCTGGGCATGAGGCATGGGATACTGCTTCGTCCTCACTGGCTGTTTCTCCAGCAAGTCGAAGGTAAACTCCTCTAGATGCGTCTGAAGTGGTATGTCTGTAAGGACCCGTGCTGCATCCTTCAGGATCTCTTGCAGGTCCGCCTGCTGGTCGTCCCCAAGATCAGGTGAGATGTGCACGTCCGTGTGATCTTCACTAGCCTCCAGCGGACAAACTGGTACACGTCCTCCTCCCTGTTCTTCCGTTGTCTCGTCCATCACGACAGCAACTGCTTCTGTCACTTTGTCCTTTTCCCCGTAGGCAGTCCTTTCTATGTAGGCGCGCAGCAGGTTGGCGTGGTACAGGCGTGCTTTCCCGTTCATGACGATCCTGTAGTCGTTCTGGCCCACTTTCGCTGTCACCTCAAAAGGTCCTTGCCACTGCAGTTGTAGCTTGTTGTGTTTGACAGGTAGAAGTAGCAACACCCGTTCTCCAATCTTGAAGCTGCGCGGCCGTGCCTTGCGGTCGAATCCTCGCGCGTAACGCTGTGCTGCTCTTCCCAGGTTCTCTTGAGCCAGTTTGCAGGTCTCTTCAATCCTGTTCCTGAGTTCTACGATGTAGGTCGCTGTCGTCTGCACCTCCTCGTCGGCTTCTTCGTCCGTCCAAGCCTGACGCAGGATAGCCATGGGACCGCGTACCTGTCTGCCGTACAACAACTCAAATGGGGAAAAGCCCAAGCTCTCCTGAGGAACCTCGCGGTATGCAAAAAGCAATGCTGGGATGTACCTGTCCCACGTGCGTGGCTTCTCCTGAGCTAGTTTCCTCAGCATGGTCTTCAAGGTGCCATTGAACCTTTCCACCAGTCCGTTGCACTGAGCATGGTAAGGAGTGGTGAAGTGCTGCTCCAGTGATAGCAGTCGTGCTGCCTCCGCCATCACTCCTCCCGTGAACTGCGTGCCTCTGTCGGTGAGTACCTCTGATGGAATTCCCAGCCGGGACCACATAGTAACCAGAGCCTCAGCTACTCGCGTGGCTTCAATCGATTTCAGAGGGATCGCCTCTGGGTATCGAGTAGCGTAGTCCACCATGGTCAAAATGTATCTGTTTCCGTCCTCAGACGCAGGCAAGATGGGCCCGATGATGTCCACTGCCACCCGACGAAAGGGTTCGTCGATGAGCGGCATCTTCTCCAAGGGGACCTTCCTCACCCTTCCTTTGGCAACCACCTTCTGGCACTTATCGCAGGACGCACAGAAACGTCGGACATCCGTGCAGATGCCTGGCCAGTAAAAGTGGCGCCAGACACGATCCGTGGTCTTCTTGGTACCAAGATGACCTCCCAGAATCGAGTCGTGTGCCGTTGCCATGACACCCTCGCGAAACTCGCGAGGCACGACAACCTGTTTGAATGTACCTTCTTGGTTGCTGAACTCACGGTAGAGCAACTTCTTGTCCCTGAGGAACCTTGACCTCCCATGCTTCCCGCTCAGCTTCACCTTCCCCGACTTCGCATGCTCCCGAGGAGTAGCTAAGGTCGGGTCAGAATCCTGAGCCTTCGCGAGAAGCGCGGGGGTCACGTTCCCCAGGGCAGCTCGTGCAGCAGGTAGGGGTTTGAGAGGTTTGTCCTCTCGCTCCGCCTGTGCCCGCGTGAGCACTGAAATGACGTCGGGAGCCCGATAAACGGGAACCTCCCTGGTGACGCCGTCCACAAACTGGACCCGGTTTCCAATGAGCAGGTCGCATGGAGGATCGTCCATGACGACGGCCACAATGGTCCCCGTGAACAACGGGGTTACGACCTTGATCACTGCCGTGTTCAAGTCGTAAGCGTGAGATGCCTCGGCCATTCTCACCCTGATGCTGTCTCCTGTGTAGGCCATAGCTGGAACTAGACTCGCCCGAACCACTATCATGTCTGCCCCTGTGTCCCGCAGACCTTCGCCCTTCACTCCGTTAACGTAGACGTTGCAGTGGGGCTGGAAATGTTTCCTGGAGCACGGAACGCAGAGTTGTGGAATGGTGCATGAGCTCGTGACGTCCCTTAACTCCTCACTGCCAACAAAGTGAACGCCCTTCTGGTCAGCCTGTCTCCTGTGGCAGTCCTTCTTCACGTGGCCCCGCTTGTTGCAGTAGTAACACTGGATGTCAGATCTGGAACTCGATCCCTTGTGTCCCTGATCGTCCTTCCCGTCCTTGGGTCCTGAAGAACCCGAATTTCCCGATTTTCCTGGCCGTGAGCCTGAAGATTTGCCGGAGATCGCCTGGGCGTCCTCGTGCACTCTGATCCAGTCGGCTGCCTCCTGAGTAGTCTTTGGCTGGTGTTCCTGCACGAAGGTCACCACCTCAGGTCGCAGGCTGGACATCAGTTGTTCCATGACAATGAGGTCGGCAAGGTCGTTGACGGTCCAGTCCTTTTCGGCCATCTCCACCCAGCGCCGCAGGTAGAGATTAAGGCGTGCCACAAACTGATGACTCAGCTCGCCGCTCAGTCTCTTGCTGTTACGCAGACGTCGTCTGTAGGCTTCAGCAGTCAGGTTAAAGCGCTGGAGTAACGCCTTCTTAAGTGCCTGATAGTCTCTCGCCTCGTCGTCATCCAAAGCATTGTAGAGCTGTAATGCGCGTCCTTTTAAGCAGGTGCTAAGGCGGCTAGCCCACGTGGCCTCTTCCCACTTCTGGTCAGATGCAATGCGCTCAAACCGGCGTAAAAAATCGTCGAGCTCGTCCTTGTCATCGTCGAACGTCGGCAGTCTCGTACGGTCGGCAACAAACGTCGGCGCGCTAGCCTGAGTAAGCGTACCCTTCTCGGCCTGTAGCCTAGCTAGCTCTAGCTGGAGATCGCGATCCGCCTGCTCTTTCTCTTTCCGTTCCTGTCTGTCACGCTCGGCCTGTCGTTCCTGTCTCTCAAGCTCGTCTTTCTTTTCTTGTCTGTCTCGTTCTCTTTCTTGTCTGTCAAGTTCGTCTTTCCTTTCCTGTCTGTCTCGTTCTGCCTGTCGTTCCCTTTCTTGTCTGTCAAGTTCGTCTTTCTTTTCCTGTCTGTCACGTTCTTCTTTCCTTTCCTGTCTGTCTCGTTCAGCCTGTCGTTCTGCCTGTCGTTCCCTTTCTTGTCTGTCAAGTTCGTCCTTCTTGTCCTGTCGGTCACGTTCTTCTTTTCTTGTCAGTCGCTCAAATTCTTCCTTCCGTTCTACTTCTAAGCGTTTTAGAACGCTTCGGGCTCTAACGCGTGCGTCTCGCTCAGTCGGTTGCTCGCTCCCAGGAGTCTCGAAAGTTATTCTCCTCGTAGGAGATCCCCCTGTAGCCATGGTTAGTTTTAGCAAAGCTTTATTACCAAAATAAGTCTAACGCAGCTATAGCTAGAACACGCGGTGATGAAAGCGGTGGATACAAAAATCCAGCAACCAGAAAATGCAGAAGAAAAATCCAAACGGTGTAGAACAAATCGCGTAGCCTACTTTATGGCTGCTTTTTGCGGTGAAACAAAGTGTTTCCCACAGCCGTGGCCTACTTTATCGGCTGCTTTTTGCGGTGAAACAGAGTGTCTCCCACAGCCTTGGTTAGGACAGAAGTCCTCGGACCCTTCCCCCCCAAAATTCCAACAAAGTCAAAATATGGAGAAAAATCCAAGTAAAACAAGACGGTAGAAATGTAACCTGTTACAGAATGCGAAACAACAATGTAGAGAAAACTGAGTAAAACGAACAACAAATCCGTTAACCCCGCTCAGCTCTCTGCAACGGAAAACTCTGAACGTACAACAACAAAGATTCACAAACAAAGGAAAGGGAAGTAATCACAGTTAGCGCATACAATAACTCACAAATTACAATTTACATTTCCTGCAAGATGTGAATCGCTTAAGGTGTGGTATATGATCAAAACTATACAAAAAAGGGTAGCACCAAGCAGAAAATAAGTCGAGCACTGACGAGATTATCTGCTCTTAGTTATCCTTAATTGGTGGGTCTTTATCAGTCAGAAATTAACTGAGTAAATCCCGGCTTGGCCCCCATGTGTCACGTTTCAATATATCACTCAAGGTGATTATGAACCGGTTAATTACTACTAATTAACTAACCACACCACGATCCACTCTCGCAGTCATACAATTAAATAGAGTCAACAAAAGTATAAGTTTCAGACGCCTGTTTATGTATAAACTCTCCACCTCCCTCGAGCCTTCACTCAAAAGATGTTCCTTTTACGTTCTCAACACGTAAAAAACCAGTGTTCACTGACAAAATGCCAGTAGTATGTAGAAAATTATAGGAACACGCTGAACCCGTGTAAATATAGTTAAATGAGAATGTTCTGTCCGAAAAGCCCTAGTTCGTGCAGGTGTCACACACCCCACGTTGTCACTACTCCAATGAAATCATAGATACGAAAAGACAACGGTGGTCAACGGGGTGCGTACGACATGGTGCACTTAGCTTTATCTCTGCTGCTGCTGCTTAGCCGGTATGCTGGTTAGTCGGTTCGCTGGTTAGCCGGTCCGCTGGTTAGCCGGTCCCCTGGTTAGCGTAGCCTCAACAGTTCCCGCCAGAGTCAGCCGTGCAGATGTTACAGGAACGTAACGAAGCGAGGCGAACGAAGCGAAACGAAACGAAGGCTGCAAACAGAAAGCATCGGTGCACTAAACATGTCAGCTACCCCTCACCCACCACCTTAAAACATGTCATCTTTAAATATCTCATCGAGCACGTGGGCCTGCACAAAATGGACTTTTTACAACAACAAAACAGTCATTTTCCGTCCTTCTCTCCCTATCTGCAAAAACCATATACAGATTAGTATTTTAGCGTCACAGAGAGTAAATTATGCGCTAACCTGGAAAGAACAACAGAGAGTATTTCATTCCACAACACAGACTCATCAACAGCGTTAAATAATGATTTATTACCTCAAAAGCCTATGATTGTACTCTCAATGGAAGCAAAGTCCGCTTCCTCCCTGGACCAGCCTCTGTTCGTCAACAGTGACCAAAAACCTCCAGAACCCCTTGTCGAATCCTTATGCGAAAGCCATCGCCGACGAAGGAAATGTGACGACTTGTCCTCAGCAAAATACGTGGCAGAGGAAAGGAATAACTTGTGGAAGTTCCCCTAGAGTGCCGAATATGATACTCGGTGAAAAACCATCATACTCTAGTAACTGTGTGTTAGGTCCTTCCCCTTCTGCCGCTGGGTGTCAAGTGTGCCGTCCTTGAGTCTCTGACAGACCACCTAGCCAAATACACGTGACTGACCTTGTCCCAAAACCCAGTCCAGCTATACACAATTCTGCCTCCCAAGCAGAAAAAGACACGAGAAACTCAATCCGTGAAAATCCCGTGTGCGCTGTCAGCGAAAAACCGTCAGCCCTAGCTATGACAGCAGAAACCTCCACTGTAAAACTCGTGCGATACAAAACATCCGTGCTCGTAGAGCACCGTCAGCAAACTCTGCTGTAACCCAATATCACGCACAGGCGCTTTCTATCATACACGACCAAGAACAGGCACTCCACTGAGTGACACTTTCTTGGTCTCTGTCACCCGATCGTGACAGTGTGTGTGGATGTGTGTGTGTGTGTGTGTGTGGTGTGTGTGTGTGGATGTGTGTGTGTGTGTGTGTGGTGTGTGTGTGTGGTGTGTGTGTGTGTGTGTGTGTGTGTGTGTGCACGCGTGCGTACCGAAACAGTAAGCATTGTGTGTAATGGCAGCATTCGACATGCAATGACTCTGGTTTTTGGCTCACGTAAGTGTAGCCTATGCGATGATAAACTTTGTCTGTCTGTGCGTGCGTGCGTGTGTGTGTGTGTGTGTGTGTGTGTGTGTGTGTGTGTGTGTGTGATAGAAACTTTAACATTTCCGAGTCTATGGATAAAGCTCGCATAAGAAGATTACGTCTCGGTCAAAAGTGTTTGACGTGTGTGATAGAAACTATTTGAAGACGTCACATTATGACGTAAGAGGGTTAGACGTCACGCAAAGGAATTACTGAAAGTCTCGGTCATTGTTATTGTGAGCGGGCCGAGACTAGTTGGCAGATCCAGGGTCTCGCTTTCTTGCACAGTTTCACCTATGCTTACTGTGTGTGTGTGTGTGTGTGTGTGTGTGTGTGTGTGTGTGTGTGTGTGTGTGTGTATGTGTGACGGAGTGTGAGTTTGTGTTACTGTTTGTCGATTTCTTACGTGAGCCTTGAAGGCTTCGCCTCTTGTTATGAATATACTTTTAAATGACATCGGTTTCAATCTGCAACAATAATTCCGCAAGAATTCCAAGTTCGCAGAAGAAGAAGCTAAACTGTCAGTGTTCGTTCTGCATCCCAGTGAAAGATACTGTTGTCCAACCTACTTCACTCGTACATGTCCGTAGTAGGTGAGTAGCTTGTGAGGACGTCAACCTTTGGTCATATCCCGTCAGTGCAGTACTGTACAGGCATGGACAGACGACACGAATGATGTTTTCACGCTCAGATTACAAAAACCAAAACAATAGAAAGGTATGTTATTGGAACGTTTAATTTGTGACAAAAAAACACACAAAAAACACACAAAAAAACACAAAAAACACACAAAAACACACAAAAACTCACAAAAACTAAAAAAAAAAAAAAAAAAAAACACACACAAAAACACACAAAAAACACACAAAAACACACAACACCTCACAAAAAACACACAAAAAACACACAAAAACACACAAAAACACAACACAACCGTTCACTAATCTTTGACATGGCAGCGTTTTAAGTGGACAGACAGACAGACACTTTAAAATAACCTTTTCTAAAAGAGTGTCCAGAAACTCGCTCAGAAGACAAAGCGAGACAATGATGCCGAAATATTGATTTAAACTTACCTAACCTGGTTACTGGTGTGTTTTCTTTTTATTCAAATACCTTAATGTCTGTCTATACTTCTTCTTCAGCGTTCCAGAGTGTTCTGGTTACGTGTGAGCTCGTTTGCCCATTTGGGTTCCCCACACTATACTCCGAGAGCATAGTCAGCTCACTCCGCTTTCGTTAAGTAGGCATGCTGGGTATTTTCGTGTTTCCATAACCCACCGAACTCCGACATGGATTACAGGATCTTTTCCGTGCGCACTTGGTCTTGTGCTTGCGTGTACACACGAAGGGCTTGGGGGTTAAGTCACTAGCAGGTCTGCACATAAGTTGACCTGGGAGATCAGAAAAATCTCCACTCTTAACCCACCAGGCGGCAGCGACCGGGATTCGAACTCACGACGTCTTACCACCACGCCACTGCGCCCGTCTGTCTATACAAAACAAAAAGCTGCTATTGTGCCTACCTCATAATTTCAAAGCAACATTGCACAAAGACATTTAAAGATGAAACATTCGTGTGTCGTAATTCAATTTAGTAGCAACACGCTTACATCTTTGTATATGGTTTAGATCCTCGTCCCTGCAGCACCCGTGTATACTTAGTCTAATCTCCAAGGGGCCAACTCTGTTAAAAGCCACACAGCATCCCGACGTCAGTGTTGTCACGTGTCCCGAGAGTTGAGGGGGATGGTCAAGAGTGGCCATAGTGGTAGTGTCTGGTAGTGTCTGGTAGTGTCTGGACCAAGCGGTGACAGTGATGAAGCGTGTTTTTATAATGGAAGGGGATTGCGGGAGTGTGGTGTGCGAGGCGTGATTGTGGTGTTTGGTTGGCGTCGTTGTGGTCACCTTGCTGATGGTCGTGATGGTGATGGTGGGTGTGCTTGAACGAGCGCAGTGGCCTAATGGATACGATATTGACCTCCTATGCGGAAGGTCGCGGGTTCGAATCCTAGCCACGCCTAGTGGGTTAAGGATGATGTTTCCGATCTCACAGGGCAACTGTTGTGCATACCTTTTAGTGCCTTATCCCCCTTCGTGTATAAACGCAAGCACAAGACCCAGTGCGCACGGACAAGATCAAGTAATCCATGTTAGAGTGCAGTGGGTTATAAAAAAAAAAATACCCCGAAAGCGGCGTATGGC
>NC_090250.1:54215254-54235254 GCF_037325665.1 Littorina saxatilis | reverse complement strand
GCTATTTCATTTTATTCCTTGTCGGTTCCTGATTCCAAATACATAAAGATATATGTTTGGATTAAAAACACGCTCAGAAAGTTAAAAGGAAGAGAGGTACAGTCGGTAAAGCGTGCTATGAAGCACAGCGCAACCGCTACCGCGCCAAACAGGCTCGTCACTTTCACTGCCTTTTGCACTAGCGGCAGACTACGTTCAGTTTCATTCTGTGAGTTGACTAAATGTAGTAATTTCGCCTTACGCGACTTGTTAACTTTCTGAACGTGTTTTTAATCCAAACATATCATATCTATATGTTTTTGGAATCAGGAATGGACAAGGAATAAGATAAAATTGTTTTTAAATCGATTTTGGACATTTAATGTTAATCATAATTTTTATATTTTTAATTTTCAGAGCTTGTTTTTAATCAGAATATAACATATATATATATATGTTTTTGGAATCAGAAAATGATGAAGAATAAGATAAACGTAGTTTTGGATCGTTTTATAAAAAAATAATTTTAATTACAATTTTCAGATTTTTAATGACCAAAGTCATTAATTAATTTTTAAGCCACCAAGCTGAAATGCAATACCCAAGTCCGGCCTTCGTCGAAGATTGCTTTACAAAAATGTGAATCAATTTGATTAAAAAATGAGGGTGTGACAGTGCCGCCTCAACTTTTACAAAAAGCCGGATATGACGTCATCAAAGACATTTATCGAAAAAAAAGAAAAAACATCTGGGGATATAATACCCAGGAACTCTCATGTCAAATTTCATAAAGATCGGTCCAGTAGTTTACTCTGAATCGCTCGACACACACACACGCACAGACAGACAGACAGACAGACAGACAGACACACACACACACACACCACACACACACACACACACACACACACACACACACACACACCACGACCCTCGTCTCGATTCCCCTCTATGTTAAAACATTTAGTCAAACACACACACACACACACACACACACACACACACACACACACACACACACACACATACACCACGACCCTCGTCTCGATTCCCCCCTCTACGTTAAAATATTTAGTCAAAACTTGACTAAATATAAAAAAGCGCTAGACTGTGCTTGTACCTTGTAATGGAACCTGTTCTAGTTTTTCACCTTTCTTGCACGAATGTGTGCGTAATCATTTCGTTGAATAACACATTTCTTTTCAAAGGGATGCATTCTTAGAATTTTGTAATATTGCAGTTTTGCGTGTGCAGCCTGTGCATGCCTTGCTGCTTGTAGCAAGAAACCCTAATGTTAAGCCTAATAGCTAGTCCGGAATACAAGGAGGCGTGAGGGAATTCAGAGAACAGGATGTTATTCCATTTCTAATAGAATTTCATTTTTGTGATTTGTTTCCGTTAGATGACAGGCCAAAGAGATATAAATCAGTTGTTTTGAAAGTGAGAAATGATTAGAAGCGTTTTCACGGATGTCATACCGACCTTTTGTGTTAATGGTTTCCGTGCGCACGCACACATGCACGCACGCACGCACGCTCGCACGCACACACGTACGCATGGACATACGCACGCACGCACGCACATACACACACACACGCACATACACACACACACACACTCACACACACACACACACACACATGTATTCCTGCGATAAATATTGACAGACTTGTGCATACACACCCTTGCACTAGACTTCAAAGATAAATCATTATAATATGCCTCCTGCCTCCCCCATTCCCAAATGAAGAATGGATTGGCCATGGGGTGACCCTACTTGGCGGAAAGTCTGACCATTGTTTTTTTGTAAAAATAAAGCCTTCCGTTTACAATTACACCAAAAAAGAACGAAATAAATTCAATTCAAGCAGATTGGAACAAAAACCAGAACGGGTGAAACGAGAAACATTGTCGTTAAGAGAAGGAATAACAAACAGAGAAACGTCAGTAGCCGGCAGAATGAAATAATAAAGTTGAATGGAATCCACCGAAACTGTTTCTTCCCTCTGAACGAACATTTAATTTGACACAACATTTTCAACCGCTTCTGTGGCTGCCATTTTTTTTAAAGCCAGAACGATCAATCAATTCTATCGTCCACGCGCTGTTTTATTCGCTCTTGCAAGAACCGTAATATAAAGGAGGGACAAAAATGACATTCTGGCGGAAAATGATATGACTTTTTTGGAGACAGAGGAAGCAATTCTGTAAAAAAAAAAAAAATTTTTTTTTTGAAACGGAGAAGATGCGTCACTTTTTGTGTGAGCTTACAGACTGGTCAACCAGACAACCTGACGCCCCTTGCCTAGAATTCGAGATCGGAAAGAAAGACAAGTCGTGTAAGGCGAAATAACAACATTATTTTAGTCAAGCGTCAAACTCACAGAATGAAACTGAACGCACTGCATTTTTTCACCAAGACCGCATAGGCTACTCGTAGTTTCGTCAGTCCACCGCTCGTGGCAAAGGCAGTGAAATCGACAAGCCAGAATAGTGCGGTAATTGTCGCGCTGAGTAGGATAACACGCTTTTCTGTATCTCTATTCTTTATAGCGTACTGAGTTTGTTTTTAATCCAAATATATCATATCTATATGTTTTTGGAATCAGGGACCGACAAGGAATAAGATGAAATTGTTTCTAAATCGATTTCGGACAATTAATGTTAATCATAATGTTCATACTTTTAATTTTCAGAGCTTGTTTGTAATCCAATTATAACATTAACAGCTATTGTGTTTTCAGCGTAGCAATAGGGCCCGATATTTAGACGAGACAAGTATAATGTCGACGAGTCGAAAACGAGTCGCATTATACTTGTTCGAGTCTAAATATCGGACCCTATTGCTACGATGAAAACACAATAGCGTTTATATAGCTATTCTGACATGTTTTTGTCAGCAACAAGTACCAGAATGGTCCATGTCGTTGATTGCAGACGACGGTTTCCTTTCTGCATGAATCCACGGAAATAACCGAACATTGAAACACCACGGACATGTATTACGGAGAAAACTCGAGATAACCGGATGTTTAGCATTACGTCAATATGCTAGGAATGTTATATGATGTTATATGAAGTCTTATATCGCGCGCGTATCTCCAGACTCGGACTCAAGGCGCAGGGATCTATTTATGCCGTGTGAGATGGAATGTTTTTACACAATACATCACGCATTCACATCGACCAGCAGATCGCAGCCATTTCGGCGCATATCCTACTTTTCACGGCCTATTATTCCAAGTCACACGGGTATTTTGGTGGACATTTTTTTTTTATCTATGCCAAAACAATTTTGCCAGGAAAGACCCTTTTGTCAATCGTGGGATCTTTAACGTGCACACCCCAATGTAGTGTACACGAAGGGACCTCGGTTTTTCGTCTCATCCGAAAGACTAGCACTTGAACCCACCACCTAGGTTTGGAAAGGGGGGAGAAAATTGCTAACGCCCTGACCCAGGGTCGAACTCGCAACCTCTCGCTTCCGAGCGCAAGTGCGTTACCACTCGGCCACCCAGGAATCATAAGACGTCATGATGTATCATGCTTGCCTACGTAGATTGTATGTTCGAAAGTCTGACTTCTGTTGGGAATTCGCGTGGTGAAGACTGCGGTAAATCTGTAGATGATAAGAGAACAAGGATTGTCTCAGAAGAAACGACTACATGTTTCAGACCGGTAACTTCATTTCAACATTGCACTATACAATGGACGTTCTATGTGACAGGAGAGTTTGCTGATTTTGTGTTAAACATTGGAGAGAACGTCTGCTAGAATCAGAGATAGGTCGCTTCAGATTGCAGCTTCTGGAAATTTGCATGGTTTGTTGCCTGTTAAAGAACTGGATTTTACACGTAAAGTATGTCATGTACATTAAGCAACAACAAAACCACACACAAAGCAAATGGCATCGTCTGTCGACTTGTCACATAAACAAACCTGGCGAGGTATGCGTGTACTTTATACACGTGGAAGAAACCGGAACCATGCGTCTGTGTTATTGACAATATGCTTTTGGATATTGGCAAAAATGGCCGACTTCCGTAGCGTTATGCTTTGATGATCGGAAAAGGGATGTGTGAGACCATCCAATCACAGCCCCCGAATTCCCCCACGTGTCCATCAGAATAGCTATATATAGATATGATAATTATGTTTGGATTAAAAACACGCTCAGAAAGTTTAAACGAAGAGAGGTAGATTTTTTTTGGGGGGGGGGTGGGGGGGGGGGGGAAGGGGTCTTAATTATTATTTGTAAAGCGCCATGAGACTGCCATTTGGCGGTGAACAGCACTATAAAAGAATGTTTTATTATTATTATTATTAGGTACAGAAAAGCGTGCTATGCAGCACAGCGAAACATCTACCGCGCTAAACAGGCTCGTCAGTTTCACTGCGTTTTGCACGAGCGGCGGACTACGGTCATTGTGAAAAAATGCAGTGAGTTCCACACCTTGACTAAATGTAGTAATTTTGCCTTACGCGACTTGTTTTATATTACTACAACCGACCCCCGCTGGTTATATATAGCCATCTTGTATTGTCGTCATGACAGTTACTATGGTTTCTTTTGTGATGACAAGCTGAGGCTATGGCGTATAGTTGGTACTGTGCAAAACCTCCAGTTATCTTTCACGTCCTTTCATTTTGTCCTGGCCATTTTTCTTAAAGCCATATGTACTCGATGACTATACACGCTAATTGCTTTACCAACAGCTGGACACATGCTAAATTAAGTTCCCTGCAAAATATTGTGGTCTAGGACCCCTTCAATGTTGAGATATGTTAATTTTCATTTTGATCTGGATCGTCCTATTTATAGATTTGCCAACAGAGGTAGCGTTGACGCAAGGGAAATAACTCCGCGTCTTTGTTTACATCCAAAGTTTTTGAGACTCTAAAACAAGCTGTAATGCATGTATATGGTCCGCGCATGGCGACATATCGTCATTACATGGTCTTATGGTGCGTTTGACATCGATTATGGGCAAACTACACTTTGTAAACACGGGAGCGCGTACATATGCCTTTAAGCTTCCTTTCATCGCTGACTTAGATTAGTGCCTGGCGTATCACGTATATCTGTCTTTTTCTGTCTTTGTTTCTCTGCTCTCTTTCTCTTTTACTAACTGACACACTCTCTCTCCATTTTGCTATATCTCACTCACTCTCTGTATCTTTCTCTTTTACTAACTGACACACTCTCTCTCCATTTTGCTATATCTTACTCACTCTCTGTATCTTTCTCTTTTACTAACTGACACACTCTCTCTCCATTTTGCTATATCTCACTCACTCTCTGTATCTTTCTCTTTTACTAACTGACACACTCTCTCTCCATTTTGCTATATCTCACTCACTCTCTGTATCTTTCTCTTTTACTAACTGACACACTCTCTCTCCATTTTGCTATATCTCACTCACTCTCTGTATCTTTCTCTGTTACTAACTGACACACTCTCTCTCCATTTTGCTATATCTTACTCACTCTCTGTATCTTTCTCTGTTACTAACTGACACACTCTCTCTCCATTTTGCTATATCTTACTCACTCTCTGTATCTTTCTCTGTTACTAACTGACACACTCTCTCTCCATTTTGCTATATCTTACTCACTCTCTGTATCTTTCCCTCTCTTACTCTTTCTCTCATTTTCTCTGTTTCTCTCTGTCTCCCTCTGTCTCCCAATGTCTCCCTCTGTCTCTCTGTTTCTCTCTGTCTCTGTCTCTCTCTGTCTCCATGTCTCTCTCACTCACTCTGTCTCTCTCTGTCTCTCACTCTCTATCTCTCTCTCACTCACACTCTCTTTCCTTTACTGCTCCGCCACCCCCCCCCCCCCCCTCCACCTTCTCCCTTACACTTCAATCTCTAGCTTCTCCACTCACCTCCCTTTCTCTATTACCCCCCTTTGCTGAAAGTCGATGCACGACGATGTCACACGGCATCTAACTCATGTAGCTGTGGGTACCATGTTGTGACAAGGAGATCAGCCATCTGGTGGACACACCATGTAGCTGTGGGTACCATGTTGTGACAAGGAGATCGAGCCATCTGGGGGACACACCATGTAGCTGTGGGTACCATGTTGTGACAAGGAGATCGAGCCATCTGGTGGACACACCATGTAGCTCTGGGTACCATGTTGTGACAAGGAGATCGAGCCATCTGGTGGACACACCATGTAGCTCTGGGTACCATGTTGTGACAAGGAGATCGAGCCATCTGGTGGACACACCATGTAGCTCTGGGTACCATGTTGTGACAAGGAGATCGAGCCATCTGGTGGACACACCATGTAGCTCTGGGTACCATGTTGTGACAAGGAGATCGAGCCATCTGGCGGACACACCATGTAGCTCTGGGTACCATGTTGTGACAAGGAGATCGAGCCATCTGGCGGACACACCATGTTCCAGCTTTCCATTCGGCAAATAAAGATGTACGGTGTATGCTGTTTTTTCGTTTGTTGAACAACCTATCCCGTCCCTTCATGCATTTCCTTACTCAATCATGTATTTGTTTATCTGTGTGTACCTTTCTTTCCTATTCATTCGATTCTTTGAGCCCTTTTTGAGTGATCACCTTTCTTTCTCCCTTTCCTTTTCGTTTAACTTCTTTTATCTCAGTTTCTGTCGGGATGTATGCCATCTATATATATATATATATGTAGAGGTTACATGCCGAGTCTCAGTGATTATTAAAAATAATGGTCGAAGTTAGCGGATCATGAAAAATGCGAGCTTCAGCGAGCTTTTTCATGACCGCGAACTGAGACCATTATTTTTAATAATCACTGAGACGAGGTGTGTAACCTCTTTATTCCTCCTTTCTTCAGTTATTCCAAAAAAACAGGAGTTTTTGTGCGAAAGTTTGATCGAATCCGAATCACTCAACCAGTCAACCTGCGCAGGCGATCGATTAATGCGCGGTTGTATAGTTCCGTGCAAATCATTCCATTCTGTTAACACTTCTTTTCAGTTTCCCTGTTTTGGACTAAAATCAAGTACACAGATATGCTGTTATTCTGCTGTGGCGGTAAAGGCAGATATTGTGTGTTCTGTTTATGTTTTAATATCGCTTAGTAAATGTTCTTTCGTCAAATGGGACTAGCAGACGAACTTTTGCACCCGTGTTCCAACGTTAATTACTGTATGAAGTTCAGTTTTCTTGGGAAAATAGTGTATGAAACCGCTTTATGTTGTTTAAATTGATGAGATGTGTGCATTTGGTTGCGTGTGATCTGTTTATAAAATGAAATATTGTTGAAAACTGACCGTCGGATTGCAGTCAGTGTTGTCGAAGAAACTGCGTTAAAAGAAGGGGAACTACTCTTGTCGCCAGAGTATGAGTTACTTGCCTTGGGAATTTGCTTGTGATGAACGGTTTGTGCACTGCAGATCTAGATTCAGAAAACAACCGAACTCATGGATTTTATATGGAGATTCATGTGTTCAGGCCTGTAGTTGTTAATTTAAATGCGGTATGTTTGTATTGTTTGCTCCAGAGATGTATACTTCGTACGTATAGAGCGTTCGGAACTTTTCAGTCGCAAAAGTAGTACCGAAACAGAACAGCTTCTCAACCCATTGCACTATCGAGGATTCAGGCTGTTGCTGGCTCGTTATTTGTTTGGTTGCTGGGTCATTATCGAAAAATAACTAGCTCTACAAGTTTACAGAGGTAAAGAAGCAGAGGGGGGAATAAATATCTCTCTTCTTCTCTCTCTCTTCCACAAGTCACATGCACGCATTACACCACAGCTTCAATGTCCTAAGTACTTTGCTCATTTCAGTAAAAGGCAGATTTGTACAGGTGAGTCTTCAGTTTAATCTTAAATGATGGTAGTGAGGGAGACTGTAGGGACTTGGAATCTAAAAGATCTTTGTCCAGCTGATTTGAGTTTGGTTCTTGGAACTGTGAAAGGCAGCTGGGATGAGGACCTCAGGGACCTAGTTGGAGAGTACTTTGTCAGTTTTGATGACAAGTAAGGAGGGAGGGTGCAATAAAAGTAGTTGAAAGCGAGAGTGGCCAGCTTGTACTGTATTCTCTGCTGCACTGGAAGCCAGTGGAGATGATTCAGCAGTGGCGTAGCATGATCCCTGCGTTTCTTTCTGAGGATTACCTTAGCTGCACTGTTTTGAACTCGTTTTGAATGCGAGATAGCTGATCAATTGAAATGCCAGCCAAGAGAATTGCAGTAGTCAATGCGAGGTGTAACACGTGCACAGACGAGCTGTGTGGCAGCCTTCTTGGTAAATAAAACGCCTGAAAAAAAGCTACTCTGCGAATTTCCAGGTAGGATGTACTGCAAATATGACTCACTTGTCTGCTCATGGTAAGTTGTGAATCAAGATATACCCCAAGATTCTCAACGTAAGGCTTAAAGGCTATTTCATGGTCCCTTATTCCAAGACTAGCCCCAGGAGCTCCACTACACTGGGAGCGGGTACCAACTTCCAGGGCCTCAGTCTTATCGTCGTTCAGTTTCAGTTTGTTGCACAGCACCCAATCTGTTACTTTCTCTACACACTGCTCTAGCTTGTCTGTGAGAATACTGTCTTTTTCTGGTATTTCAGAACCTCTGAGCTGCGTATCGTCAGCAAACTTGTGGTAACCACAGCTTTGTTCTTTCATGATGCGTGACATTGGTTGAGTATATAGACTAAATAAAACAGGCCCCAACACTGATCCTTGCGGAACACCGCACTGTAGGAGCGCAGGCTCCGATTTCCTGCTGACTGGAACCTATCTTCCATGTACGACTCGAACCATTTCTACCTGCCTTCCTTCCTTCCTTCCTTCCTTCTTTCTTCGTCATTCCGTCCTTCATTCCTTCGTTCCTTCTTTCTTCCCTTCCTTCCTTCCTTCTTACTTCTCTTCCCTTACTTTCTTCCTTCCTCACTACTTTTCTTAAGTCCCTCCTTCCTTCCTTCTTACTTACCCCTTTATGTTTGGTTTTGCCCCCTAGCTTCAACTCTCCTGTTCTCAATCCTCCATTAGCCCCCTAGCTTCAACTCTCCTGTTCTCAATCCTCCATTAGCCACCTTCAGCCAAAGACTTGTTGTCTAAATCCTAATTACCATGGATTGATATGGCAATCTGTGGCCGTGTCTTAGGCCATTGAGCCATAGATCTGTTGAGAGGAATCAAGCTAGATGCCAGAAAGGTAGCCTACAACAGCAAACATATTGGGTTCCCCAAGACGGCTTACTGTAGAGTTAACATCATCTTGGAATCTGATGTATTTTTTTCCCCTGGTGCCACATTACAAAGCCATTTTTTGTCAGGCGTTAGTTTGTACCACGTTGCGTTTTCAAGTTTCTAAAGATTGTGTTTTCTTCGAAAATAACTTGTCATGTTTGTTCTCAAAACAAATAAACAAATAATTCAAATTTAAAAAAAAAAGAAGCAAAGACCTCATGATTCACGTTTGCATTTCCCTTTAGTATTGGTGATACACAAATCTGTCTGTCTGTATGTCTGTCTGTCTTGGCTGGCTGTCTGGCTGGCTGGCCGAATATGTATGCGTGTGTATGTCTGTCTGTCTGTCTCCCTCTCCGCTCCTTCTCTGTGTCTCCGTATCTCCACCCGCTCTCTCTCTCTCTCTCTCTCTCTCTCTCTCTCTCTCTCTCCCCCCCTCTCTCTCTCTCTCTCTCTCTCTCTCTCTCTCTCTCTCTCTCTCTGGCTCAGTTTTGACCTCATTGCGAAACTTGGTCTTACAAATGTGTACTTAAATTTTGGAACACCGAAAGAACCAAGCCAATCTTGAGTTACACGTCGTTAGCGAAGGAGGATTAAGGCAAAAATAACTTACCTCTGTCCTATTTCTCTCGCCCTCCTCTTGCCCTTTTTCTTGATGTGCTGCGCTGTCTGACATTCTGTCAAATGCTTTTTCGTTTTTCGTATTTTCTTTTAACTCAATTCTATTTCATCAGTAAATGGCGTTTTTAAACATTTACTTGGCACATTACTTAGAAAAATAACTAGGAACACATACTGACTGTTTACGTTACTTGTATAACAAGCATTTACACTGTGCATGCAACAAAACAACCGCATGATCGGGAATGATAAAAAATTATTCACAACAAATTAAAAATGTCAGATGTACTTTCCAATGTTTTATTTTACTTACTTGTGTCAATCATTGACTGGAGTGCCACTGATGAAAACCATGAGAATTCATTGTGTTTCCCATTGTATATACATCATAAGCATGAACTGGAGTAACAACACACGTGACAAAAATAATACATAGCTTCAAATGACGACCACCATACACTGGCAAACATAATACATAGCTTCAAATGACGACCACCATACACTGGTAAACATAATACATAGCTTCAAATGACGACCACCATACACTGGCAAACACAACCGATCCTCTTTTCCGACTTATTTAAGCCTCCAGTATTCTCTACCATCTCTGTAAAAAAAAAACATAAGAAAAACTTCACTAGAATTCCATAGAATTTCCAGCGCATAGCGGCTGAGATGGTTCCAATTTCGAGATATGTGGTTTGTTTGTTATTTCCCATTGAAAGCCCGCGATTTAGATTAAAAAAAAATATATTACGCCCGAGGGTAGACGAGGAAAAGCAATCTCTGCAATAACCCTCTGGTGCCCTCGAGAGCCCGTTAGAGACCATTATGTTTGTAATGGCACAAAGCCTTTTTAAAAGTGTAACCAGATGGGGGAGGAGAGAGAGAGAGAGAGAGAGAGAGAGAGAGAGAGAGAAAAAGAGAGAGAGAGAGAGAGAGAGAGAGAGAGAGAGAGAGAGAGAGAGAGAGAGAGAGAAGGAGAGAGGGACAGAGACAGATAGAGAAATAGAGAGAAAGATTGGGCTCGAACTAGTGAGTAAAAGAGAGTGAGGGACACCCCCCCACACACACACACTCACACACACACAAACACACACACAAACACACACACCCACCCACCCACCCACACACACACACTCACACATATACACACACAGACACACACACACACACACAGACACACACACAGACACACCCACACACACACTCACACACACACACTCACGCACACACTCACACACACACACACACACACACACACACACACACACACACACACACGGTGTGTGCCAATATCGTGGAGGATGCTCTTTTATGGGGGATGCTCTTTTAAAATGGGCGGTTTTATCGTGACTTACAAGATTATCTTCAAGGGCTATACATACCTCTCAATGATTAAATGAGTGAGGCACAATAATCAGTTAACGCATGAGTTATCCCAATTATGTCAGTGTAGAAGGTATACATGTGTAAGTGAAGTTTTGTGTGAATCTATTTGTTTTCAATACACGCGCTGAAAGATCAATCAGTTACTGACAAAAACGAACAAAATCACACAGAAAACGCACACAAAAACACACACACAAAATTAGACCCAGCACGCAATAATGTTAATATCTAATTGATCATTTTCTCAGGTTGATTTAGGCAAACTACCGGTCATTGAAAACCACACGGAAATCCGTCTCACCCTTTTTCCGCAACTCTGCGAGCAACACTCGGACCAGATCAATACCGCGCTTCGCCTATCGACTGCGCAGAATCAGAAACCGCGAGCGGAAGTTCCGGTGTAAAATGGGGAAATAATGTCGCTAGCCAGCTTTCGCTTGACGACAAAAACACCCTAATAACCGGACAGGGACATTTGTTATGACACTGCAATTAGTTGGGCACAATGGTTTGTGCTCTTGACTGTCTGTCCGCTTGGTGCAACAGCGGGTTCGTGTGCCTTGCGCTCCTCACGCTCTGCAGACAGGCAGTGACAGACGACTCTGGCACCGAGTTGGAGCCGGACACAGCGAGCATCAAACTGAAACTGGGTGAGTAGCGCTAGAGTTTTTTCCACATGTCACCAAAAGTTCCAGCAATTTTTGTCGACCTACCCTCCTGGTTTCTAGCCAGTACCAATACAGGTGAAGACTGTCTAGACCAACTCCATTTCTAAGCCACAAAATTAGTCACATTTTGGTAACATACTGCTCCAGCTTTTTCAATGCCAACCATGATTGCGAGTAAGGAGCCGGAGTCGCGATTTACGATCGTTGCTAATGGTACCCGGGCCATTCCCTGATTCCGATGACGGCGAATAACGCGAAGTTTGTTCCAAGTATCAATAATTCATGCGTCTTGTACAGCCAATGGCTTGTAAAATGGCTGCCCCCGGCCAAAGGAAGGGAGACAATGCTGATGTTTATGAGTAAGGGGAGGGAATAGAGTAGGAGGAGGACTTACTGGGGATGCTAGAAGCTCGCTGCTCGCGGAAAGAAGATCGTGTGCTCGTGGCTGAACTCTTTGACTCGCTGGCGAGTGGAGGGACAAGCAGATCGATACGAGCTTAGGTTAAAGCGATGGACCTTTGTATTTGTTGCATTTAATTTATCTGTTTGGGGGTTGTGTGTATGGAATTTGGAATGGGGTTTGGGGATCAAAATGTGTGTGTGTGTGTGTGTGTGTGTGTGTGTGTGTGTGAGAGTGTGTGAGAGTGTTTGTGTGTGTGTGTGTGTTGTGTGTGTGTGTTTTGAATGTGTGTGTGTGTGTGTGTGTGTGTGTGTGTGTGTGTGTGTGTGTGTGTGTGTCTAGGCGTATGTTCGTGCATGTGTGTGCAAACCTGAAACAAAGCATGGCCTTCAGGCGGTCAGAACGCAGCGTTTTCCTCGCAGTAGTAAATCAATCCAACGTTGATTTAATAAATCCTAAATTTCTTTCTGGTACACTGAGCACATGCATACATGTACAGATTTGTTTTGCGTTGTACAGCCTTGAGAGTGTTTAGCCTCTGAATACTTCAGTCCTCTTTAACCCCACCCCCCCCCCCTTTTGTGTGTGCGGCTGTTGGTGGGGATGTATGGGGGGGGGGGGGTGTAGCTTTTCAATATTAGACAAATGGACAGCAACAAATGGAATAATCCCTCATTCCGTGGGCGTCTAGAGTTCAGCTTGTTATAACTACCCTCTGTGTTGCGACTTTGAGTTGTTTATTACGGACGCTGTGATATTAAGAACAAGCGGTTATAAAACTAAATGAGTCAAATGAGCGTACACAGCAACAGCAAAATGTCTGTCTTATCTATGCATTATATTAGGCCAAAAAAAAAAAATTGTCTGTTTAGGGTAACCCGACCGACCCTATCGATTTGGCGCCGACCCAAAAACTTTTTTTTGATTTCAAAAAAACCCAAAAAAAACAAAAGAGGTAAAAATGCTAAAAAGAGACATTTGGCGTTTCTTTCTCTCCCTTTCTCTCTGTTTTATTTATACGTTAGTTTTGAAACATGTATTCATCAAAATATAAGAAGTGAATGTTCAGCCAACATAGCATTTACACACACACAAAACAAAAAACAAAAAAAAAAAAAAAAACAAAAATACCTACCTACCGACCCTACTTTTTTTGGTCATGTTACCCTAAACAGACAATTTTTTTTTTTTGGCCTTATATATATATGTGACCCTCCACCACGAAATGAGTCGCATGTCACCTCGCGCGGTTCTAGTTCTGCGCTAGGCTTACTATAAGTCCGGGGAGTGTCTAGTAACAGTGTGAGGGTCACCTTAGTCACAAGTTTATAACTCAAACAGTTTTAGCTCTTTTCTAAAACGGTTTTCACCACTGGATAGAGCATACAAAACTCGTTAGAAACATATACAAATATGAAAATCATGCAAAGGTGACATGCGACTCATTCCGTGGTGGAGGGTCACATAATATATCATATTATATTACTTATGCATTATATTATATATATTATATGATATATTATATTAGATGGCCATAAGGGTAAGAACATTTTCTGTTTGTTTTCTTTTTATATTTAGTCAAGTTTTGACTAAATATTTTAACATCGAGGGGGAATCGAAACGAGGGTATGGTGTATGTGTGTCTGTCTGTGCGTGTGTGTGTGTGTGTGTGTGTGTAGAGCGATTCAGACTAAACTACTGGACCGATCTTTATGAAATTTGACATGAGAGTTCCTGGGTATGAAATCCCCGAACTTTTTTTCATTTTTTTGATAAATGTCTTTGATGACGTCATATCCGGCTTTTCGTGAAAGTTGAGGCGGCACTGTCACGCCCTCATTTTTCAACCAAATTGGTTGAAATTTTGGTCAAGTAATCTTCGACGAAGCCCGGGGTTCGGTATTGCATTTCAGCTTGGTGGCTTAAAAATTAATTAATGACTTTGGTCATTAAAAATCTGAAAATTGTAAAAAAAAATAAAAATTTATAAAACGATCCAAATTTACGTTTATCTTATTCTCCATCATTTGCTGATTCCAAAAACATATAAATATGTTATATTCGGATTAAAAACAAGCTCTGAAAATTAAATATATAAAAATTATTATCAAAATTAAATTGTCCAAATCAATTTAAAAACACTTTCATCTTATTCCTTGTCGGTTCCTGATTCCAAAAACATATAGATATGATATGTTTGGATTAAAAACACGCTCAGAAAGTTAAAACAAAGAGAGGTACAGAAAAGCGTGCTATCCTTCTTAGCGCAACTACTACCCCGCTCTTCTTGTCAATTTCACTGCCTTTGCCATGAGCGGTGGACTGACGATGCTACGAGTATACGGTCTTGCTGAAAAATGGCAGCTACTTGACTAAATATTGTATTTTCGCCTTACGCGACTTGTTGTATTCTTTTCATTAAATAAAATGCCTAGTTCAGCACTTTCACAAAATGTGAAAACCGTAATGCGGATGTAGTGTGTGTGTACTTGCAATACTTCGTGTATGGCCTGTTGCAGGGATGTTGCCAAGCTTTTATTTTGTCAGTCAAAATGGCCGTTCAAGTTTCAACAATCTCCTTAAGTATTAAGCGGTTCTTGAGGTCACTTTTCTCGCGTCGTGAAAAAAGGTTCGGCATTTCCTTTTTGTATTTAGTCAAGTTTTGACTAAATATTTTAACGTAGAGGGGGGGATCGAGACGAGGGACGTGGTGTATGTGTGTGTGTGTGTGTGTGTGTGCCTGTCTGTCTGTCTGTGTGTGTGTGTATAGCGATTCAGACTAAACTACTGGACCGATCTTTATGAAATTTGACATGAGAGTTCCTGGGTATGAAATCCCTATACGTTTTTTTCATTTTTTGGATAAATGTCTTTGATGACGTCATATCCGGCTTTTCGTGAAAGTTGAGGCGGCACTGTCACGCTCTCATTTTTCAACCAAATTGGTTGAAATTTTGGTCAAGTAATCTTCGACAAAGGCCGGGATTTGGTATTGCATTTCAGCTTAGTGGCTTAAAAACTAATGAGTGAGTTTGGTCATTACAAATCTGAAAATTGTAAAAAAAATATTTTTTTTATAAAACGATCCAAATTTACGTACATCTTATTCTTTATCATTTTCTGATTCCAAAAATATATAAATATGTTATATTTTGATTAAAAACAAGCTCTGAAAATTAAAAATATAAAAATTATTATCAAAATTAAATTGTCCAAATCAATTTAAAAACACCTTCATCTTATTTCTTGTTGGTTCCTGATTCCAAAAACATATAGATATGATATGTTTGGATTAAAAACACGCTCAGAAAGTTAAAACGAAGAGAGGTACAGAAAAGCGTGCTATCCTTCTCAGCGCAAGTACTACCCCGCTCTTCTTGTCAATTTCACTGCCTTTGCCGTGCGCGGTGGACTGACGATGCTACGAGTATACGGTCTTGCTGCGTTGCGTTGCGTTCAGTTTCATTCTGTGAGTTCGACAGCTACTTGACTAAATGTTGTATTTTCGCCTTACGCGACTTGTTAAGACCTGACTTTGTCAGACTTTTGTTGGCCATATGCTTCTGTATTTTGCCTGGAAGTCGAAGGAGAGAAGAAAAGAAGGACGGAGGACCGAGCAAATACAGTAATCCACAGACAAACTTACTTACCAACCAGCAAATACAGTAATCCACATACAAACTTACTTACCAACCAGCAAATACAGAAATCCACAGAAAAACTTACTTACCAACCAGCAAATACAGTAATCCACAGACAAACTTACTTACCAACCAGCAAATACAGTAATCCACAGAAAAACTTACTTACCAACCAGCAAATACAGTAATCCACAGAAAAACTTACTTACCAACCAGCAAATACAGTAATCCACAGAAAAACTTACTTACCAACCAGCAAATACAGTAATCCACAGACAAACTTACTTACCAACCAGCAAATACAGTAATCCACAGACAAACTTACTTACCAACCAGCAAATACAGAAATCCACAGACACACTTACTTACCATCCAGCAAATACAGTAATCCACAGACAAACTTACTTACCAACCAGCAAATACAGTAATCCACAGACAAACTTACTTACCAACCAGCAAATACAGTAATCCACAGAAAAACTTACTTACCAACCAGCAAATACAGTAATCCACAGAAAAACTTACTTACCAACCAGCAAATACAGTAATCCACAGACAAACTTACTTACCAACCAGCAAATACAGTAATCCACAGACAAACTTACTTACCAACCAGCAAATACAGAAATCCACAGACACACTTACTTACCATCCAGCAAATACAGTAATCCACAGACAAACTTACTTACCAACCAGCAAATACAGTAATCCACAGACAAACTTACTTACCAACCAGCAAATACAGTAATCCACAGACAAACTTACTTACCAACCAGCAAATACAGAAATCCACAGACACACTTACTTACCAACCAGCAAATACAGTAATCCACAGACACACTTACTTACCAACCAGCAAATACAGTAATCCACAGACAAACTTACTTACCAACCAGCAAATACAGTAATCCACAGACAAACGTACTTACCAACCAGCAAATACAGTAATCCACAGAAAAACTTACTTACCAACCAGCAAATACAGTAATCCACAGACAAACTTACTTACCAACCAGCAAATACAGTAATCCACAGAAAAACTTACTTACCAACCAGCAAATACAGTAATCCACAGACAAACTTACTTACCAACCAGCAAATACAGTAATCCACAGACAAACTTACTTACCAACCTGCAAATACAGTAATCCACAGACACACTTACTTACCAACCAGCAAATACAGAAATCCACAGACAAACTTACTTACCAACCAGCAAATACAGTAATCCACAGACAAACTTACTTACCAACCAGCAAATACAGTAATCCACAGGCAAACTTACTTACCAACCAGCAACTACAGTAATCCACAGGCAAACTTACTTACGAACCAGCAACTACAGTAATCCACAGACAAACTTACTTACCAACCAGCAAATACAGTAATCCACAGAAAAACTTACTTACCAACCAGCAAATGCAGCAACAAACTCTCAATTTAACAACCCGAATCAGTTCGTTGATGCTAAAGTGGAAGCTAAAACGTCTTTTGAGTCTTTTGTCGATCGCATGGACCCACTTAACTTCGCATAAAGAGCCAAGAGAGGAGTCGAAGATGCTACACCAATGCTGATTGACCTCATCGTGGGGTCATTTGACCACAGCTCGTAAGACCGTTTGTTCTTTGTATGGACTTTTACAGTTAGAAGTGAATAGTCATCTGATTTTCAAGGTCAAGGGAGTTCTTATGCAATCGAAAACAGCATGTCAGCCTTAGTGCTCGTGTTGTGGTCCCTCTATGCTGTCTGACGAAATTGTTTTGCAATCCGGGAACCCACAGGGTTGTGTTCTTTCTCCTGTATATTGTTTTTGCATTTACACAAACAACATGGCATGTAATCATCCAGTTGTAACCCTTATTAAATATGCAGACGACATGGCCCTCCGAAGGATGAGCACACTTTTTCAAAGTATTTTACGCAAATTTATCATTTGAATGAAAAATTCAAGTCCAGTGTGTCGCAGTTAGATGCAAGCACGACAAAATAAATGATTTCAAGAGGAAAGGCTCTGATTTGTTGTGAAAAGTGAGAATAAACGATCAGGAAGTTGAACTTGCAGAAATCTTCAAATATCTTGGTGCTAACTTGAAAATAAGTTAACTTGGTAATATACATGAGAAAAGCATAGCAAAACTGCACAGTATTGTTGGAACTGCAAGCAAACTGCACAGTATTGTTGGAACTGCAAGCAAACTGCACAGTATTGTTGGAACTGCAAGCAAACTGCACAGTATTGTTGGAACTGCAAGCAAACTGCACAGTATTGTTGGAACTGCAAGCAAACTGCACAGTATTGTTGGAACTGCAAGCAAACTGCACAGTATTGTTGGAACTGCAAGCAAACTGCACAGTATTGTTGGAACTGCAAGCAAACTGCACAGTATTGTTGGAACTGCAAGCAAACTGCACAGTATTGTTGGAACTGCAAGCAAACTTGTTGCACAACCAAACAGACAATTAACTGACAAGTCTCTACCAGGATGCAATGTCGCGCAAGGCTATATACATTGTCCGTGATTTTGATCATCCCCTTTTACCTTGGGTTTTAAATTGTCCCTTCTGTTAAAAGATTCAAGGTCCCTATGGCACGCAACACTCTGATACAAAAAAGACCTTTGCTTCTGCAGTGAGTGTGTGTGTGTGTGTGTGTGTGTGTGTGTGTGTGTGTGTGTGTGTGTGTGTGTGTGTGTGTGTGTGTGTGTGTGTGTGTGTGTGTGTACTTACTTGAGCAAATGCGTGCCAAATCTGGTGTATTATTCTTTGATATTTGTGATGTGATTGTTTTTATAATGCTACACAGGGCGTTGCCCAGAAGAAAACAAATAACTTAAAGTAAAATTGTGTGATTGTGATAGACATTGATAATACTTAATTTATTCATATTTCAATGTCATGTCAACATAAGGCATTGACGTAGTGATTATATGAAGTATTTATGTGTCTATCATATTCCTTACTGCCTATTACTATGTCCTAAGAATTCTCGTGAACATGTGTGGGCTAAATCGTAAACAGGCAGGTGGATGCGTCGAAGAAAAATGTCCATTGTTATTGTTATTGTTGTTGTTATTGTTGGTAACGACTATTTGTGCAGGTGCCCTTTTTGACGTACGTGCGCGCCATCTGACAGACGCATTTCAAAGCGCTGTGGACCAGCATAACAGAGACGAACAAGAGCGAAAAGGGTCCAGACACCGTCATCATGACGTCGAATCACTGGACAACAGACGCGGTGACATCATCAGCATTATATTTGATCCCGTCATCACTTTCGTTGACGTCACAGACAGCTTTGCCGTCAGCAATGCAAGTAAGATAATAGTGTTTTTGTGTGGTCGTTGTTGACGGGTGGATAAGCTTGATGTCTTTGTCTAACGTCGCATGCTGGTACCTCAGTCGTTGAAAGGTGTTCACGAGATGTTCAACCTTAACTTTCATCATTTGTATACAGACTATGTTCAAGTAAAGGTCGCTGTTTTTTTAATATACAGTCCTGTGATGAATTGTACTTATTGTATCAGGCCATCACATTTTTTTCCGTTTCACAAGGGAGTTCTCTAAGGGACAATTAGTAAATGGCAAGGTCCATCTTTCATGCATTCTGAGGCGACAAACCTTCTGTAAACTGGACATGTTATCTACTTTATACAGACAAAACTTACTCGCTTACTTTTGAGAAAAAAAGGTAACGCAAGACTCAAGACTCAAGACTCAAAATTGTACTGTCCTTTACACACAAAAAACCAAAAAAATATCATGCAGTTTCGGGCGGTTACAGATATAAAATACACCACATTAACTAAGAAATAATAATTGCACTAAAATAACAACCTCAAAACATATCACATATATGATTTACCAAGAATTGAGAGTTATGTTATACTTGCAATGCAAATTCAACATCAACCGTGTGTTGGGGTGGCAACATCAACAAGCAAGACAGGGATAGATTAGATAAATTCATCAGGAAAGCAAGTGGGGTGGTTGGGAGGAAGCAGGACAATTTCACATCAACACATGAACGACGACTGACTGACAAGGTACAGAAGATTTTGGCTGACGACTCGCACCCACTCAGACCGGAATTTGACAGT
>NC_090250.1:54165254-54207754 GCF_037325665.1 Littorina saxatilis | reverse complement strand
GTCGTTTGGTTTGGTGCGTATCGAAACTTGTGAGCGTTGATTTCGGATACTCCTGCGCGGAAACGAGAAAGAGCAACTCTGTACTTAATATCTTCGATTAATTCAATGTATTTCTCTTTTTCCAAGCATGTTTTGTAACAATTATAAATGTCAAAACGTTCACTGCATTCTAAAAAGGAGAACCATTCTTGACAAAAACAATCTTGTAAACGTCTTTTAAACTCTTGTAAGAAACACTTCTCATTCCCAACAGTTCCGTACATCCACACAGCAGCAAAACCATTACAACATAAAAGACTCTGCACATGTGAGACCCAATTTGTGTGGCCCTTCGATGCCAAATTACATAAAGCTGTATATGCAATCTTGGAATATCTTGAATCAGGTTGCTTCAGCAGTGTAAACCAGTATTTCACACATCTGACTGCAGAGTTAATATACAGCGGATGTCTTCCCAATTCACCATACACAATGTTGTTTGGAGTTCGAATTGTCACTTTCAGAAACTTTTTACACGCGAACAGGTGGACCCTTTCCACAGAGTCATACTTTCCATATCCCCATAGCTCTGAACCATACAAGAGCATAGGAGCGATCCGTGCGTCAAACAGTTTGAAAAACACCTTTGCCGAATGGCAGCCAAGTCTGTTCAGTAATCTAACGATTTCGATCACTCCCTTTTTCGCCATGGTTGTCTTTGTTTCTACTGCAATGTTCCAGCTCAGTTGGGTGGAAAGGGTTACACCGAGATATTTAAACGAGTTCACAATCTCAAGACGATCTATTCCGTAGAACCACTTCTCTTTCTGTGCAATGTGCCCGCCCTTTCTAAAAACCATGACCTTAGTCTTTGTCAAGTTCACGTTCAGACACAGTTTTTCTGCAGAGCAGCGCAGGACATTAAGCTGGTTTTGTAGGCCTACTACAGTGCTGGATAACAGCGCAATGTCGTCAGCAAAAAGCATTACAAACAGTTCTAACTCAGACGGAGATAAACGTATCCCATGTCTGCCTCGTTGTATGACATCCTGTGCCAGTTCGTTGATCAGAAACGAGAAAATTGTCGGTGAGGCTACACAACCTTGCTTAAGGCCTTGCATACATTCAAAGAAATCAGTGTATTCGTTTCCGCACCGCACGCATGCTTTCACATTTTCATACATGCTCTTTAACACCTTAAATATTTTGCCTTGTATGCCTAATCGAAAAAGCACTGACCAGAGCACGGGGCGCTTAATGCTATCGTAAGCCTTACAAAAATCTATGTAGGCTACATACAGTTTGGCCTTTTGTGAAAATTGTTTCTGGACGCAAGCGTAAAGGGTAAACACATGATCAATAGTTGAGTAATTCCTCCGGAAGCCAGCCTGGCTTTCATCTAAAATGTTATTATTTTCTGACCACACAGACAGGCGGTCGTTCAGAACAGACATGAAAATTTTGCTCATCGTACTGGTGAGGGAAATTCCTCTGTAATTATCAGGGTTATCACAGTCTCCTTTTTTATGTAACGGCACAATAATGGCCTTGGACCAATCTCTTGGGTACACCCCCTTCTCGAGAATGTTGTTGAACAATTTAACTAAAAAGGGTAAAATAAGACTTTCAGACACTTTCAACATTTCATTCAACACACCATCAAACCCTGCCGCTTTACCATTTTTCAAATTTCTGATTGCTTTACTAATTTCAATTTCAGTTATTTCACTGTCAAGAATTTCGTCACTGATACCTGTATCAGGCAACTGATCGTCTTCGGGTTCACCTTCAACTGTATCGGTGTTTAAAACATTCTTAAAATGTTCGTACCATGCCTCTTTTGGTACGGAGTTGGAGTGCACCTCTTTTCTATTACATTTCCTTATTTCCTTCCAAAATTCCGTTGGTTTATCAGCAGAGAGCAATAAGTTATGAACTTGTTTTAGCCTGTACTCTGTTCGCTTTGTTCGAAGAAGGTCTTTATACTCCTTCCTGACTTCAGCGTACTTTTGCTTTGCAATCTCTTTTTCTTCTTTATCTTCTGTTTTAATTCTTTGGTAACTTCTCAGCAACCGTCTCACAGATCGCTTCTTTTCCAAACATTCAACATCAAACCATGAGGACGCACTTCTACCTTCATCGTCACCTCCGACTTTTTTGGTCATGCACTTTGCTGACTGTAACATTGCTTTGTTAAAAATCTCCAGCCCCTCGTCCATGTCTGCGCTGATGATGTCGCACGCTTCCTTTAGCTTAGCTTTAAAATCGTCTGATTTAACACTTTCAATAAAATCATTCTTTTTTGCATCGTTCCACACAACTTTTGAGACACGTGCTTGTTTAGGGGGCTGGCGCTGATTCCCTTTCAACCCAAGCGCAAAGGTCACAGGCATATGCATTGATTCAATTCTGTCGCCAATGGTTAAATCGTGAATGTTATTAGCTAGGTCAACAGAGGCTAAACAATAATCCACCACACTGTTACCGCTATGGGAGATATAAGTAAACTTGCACGAGTTGTCCGCATTGCAAACACCATTCAAGATTTTGAGATCAAAGCATACACATAGATCGATAAGCTTTGTACCAAACCCATTTAGTGTATAGTCTTCAGTCATTCTACCATGTGAAATCGTGTCATGGTCATGACCTTGCGAGTCTTGATCAAGGAGGTCAAAAATGTTCTGCGTATCTACCTGGTAATCTAATGTTCTAGAATTAAAATCACCGCACAAGAGCGTGTGGCAATCACTTGTCATTTCTAAAACATCACTTAGACATAGCTCCACTTCATTTAGATGGCACGAGGAGTCTGTCTTTTGGTAATAAGGGCTCCCACATGGTGGCACATACACTGGCACGAACACAATATCTCGATCACCACCACACACATGTTTTGACAGTTTCAAGACTAGCATATGATCATGTGAGGAGTCAACCAATTCAACGTGCTTTGCTATGGTTTTCTTACACATCACGACAATACCCCCTGACTTGCGACCCTGATGTGAGAGCTTGATAGCTGGAGACATAAATTTTACGTAATTTTTAAAGTGTAGGGACAGATCAAAGGAGTCATCAATAAACGTCTCAATAAAACATACAATATCAAACTTTCCAACATAGGCAGAAAAATCTGTATCACCAAGCTGAGAGAGAGAGAGAGAGAGAGAGAGAGAGAGAGAGAGAGAGAGAGAGAGAGAGAGAGAGAGAGAGAGAGAGAGAGAGAGAGAGAAAGACAGCGAGAGAGAGAGAGAGACATAGAGAGAGACAGAGAGAGAGAGACACAGAGATACAGAGAGAGACAGAGACAGAGAGAGACACAGTCAGAGAGACAGAGACAGAGATAGACAGACACAGTCAGAGAGATACAGAGACAGATACATAGAAACAGACACTCAGACGGAGACACAGCCTGAGACAGACCGAGCCCGTCTGATATGTGAAAACAAACCTCAAGGGTATTATTAATGAGGGACATATTAACGGGCAATGGCCGCAAGCAATCTTGAACATCGAAGGCGTAGTCATGTCCTTGATGCAAACGTATACCCCGAAGATGTACTTTGTACATTCGTACGGCTAATGGTTAGCGTGCCAGTGTTAATGACCGTGGCCTGCTGCCCTGAAGGATAGACGTTAATATTCTCTCCCCTGCTTTGAAGAGTCCCCACAGGCGTTGGACTGAGACGTTCTCCTGTTAGACTTATAAGGCAAACATGTATGTAGCCGATGACAAGGTCGAATACTTTTTTTTGTAATTGAACTTTTTTTTAAATTATTTTTTTTACACAGGTGCATATAGGTTTTTTTTTGGCAGGAAATCGTGCGGGCTGTATCCCCTGGATGCCAGAGAGGACTTACGTTCCCAATCAAGTCTGCACAATCGAGCTTTGTCATTTTAATTAATTTGTTTTATAGGCAAAGAAAAAAAGAAAAACGTTCTGGGGTCCGCAGGCATAAAACACCAGTCGGTTGGGGAATCGGAAAGATTGATTTTTTTCTTGGCCTAAATGAATTAGATTGTGCATGAAACCCTGTATCAAATTAGAAATTCTAAACTATTCAGAAACAGTAGGTGTCAGGGATACTACCATAGTTTTTCCCTGTCAATTTCCTTTTTAAAAAAGTATCACCCCAAAACGTACTGATTGGTATGGTCAGCAGCTGGTGTTAAAGTTTTTCAGATAGATTTCGAGTTCTGGGGGCCATGTTGAGACGGTAGCTTAAATCTTGGCATTGCAACAGCATGGTTCGGGTTCCTATTACCAAATCAGTTTGGACTTGGGGAAGGACGCGCTCCACAATCGTAATTGAAGTCTTAACTGTGAGGACAAACTCCATTCCCCTCCACAACCAACCCCAGCACTATTTGGCTTTTGGCGAACGCACTTTGGTACCGTTATACAACAACAACAACAACAACAACAACAACAACAACAACAACAACAACAACAACAACAACGACAACAAAAACAACAGTTTATTGTTATCCTGGTTTCAACTCATTATCAACGTGAAGTGGTGACTGGCCAGATAAGTAGTACCATACCCGCTGTGACCATAGTTGGCTGAAATTCGCAACCGCGTTGTACGGGTCTGTACCTAAACATGAAACCTCTTTTACTTGTGTCGGTCATGTATTGGTACAACAGGCAATTAACCAAAGTGCGAATAGATTCCTGTCTTACTCGTCCCAGGGCGGCGCTAAGACAGCCATCATCACCCAATGTGTGCTCCCGCTTATGAAACATATTGTCCCATTTCTTTTACCGAATGCGCGACCTCGCTTACAAATTCTCGTCGTCGGTGTCAAAAATGATGGATACGTGTGTCTGACACAGGAGACCCTGGGTGCTGTTTTCCTCGGGGTAGAAATATTCCGGCGGCACCTACTGAATGCAAATTTAGCCATGGTTGTTGCTGTCTGTGATGTGGGTTGTATGGGATTTCCATGTCGTATGTTTTGTCTCGCACATTGTTTTGAAGAGATTATAAAGGAGCCATGGAAGTTGGGGATTATGCGGCGTAGAGATTTAGCTTTATGTTTTGACTTGTTGTAATCTGTTGTTCATGTTTTCCATTACCGTTCTCTTCTGGGAGAAGATAATCTTGCAAGTCTTTTTTGTTTTCGTGAATACATTTATGAGCCATATTGTCTCATCCTCTTTCTCTCCGTTTTGTCTTTATTTATCTCGTTCTTTTTGTCTGTAGGGTATGACTATTAGCGCGTGCGGGCGTGCGCGTGCGGGTGTGTGTGTGGGTGTGTGTGTGTGCGTGTGTGTGTGCGTGTGCGAGTGCGTATGTGAGTTTGTGTGCATTTGTGTGTGTGAGAGAGAGAGAGAGACATAGAGAGAGAGATAGATAGATAGAGAGAAAGAGAGATAGAGAGAGAGAGAGAGAGAGAGAGAGAGAGGGAGAGAAAGAAAGAGAGAGAAAGAGAGAGAGAAAGAGAGATAGAGAGAGAGAGAGACATAGAGAGAGAGAGAGAGAGAGAGAGACATAGAGAGAGAGAGACGTAAGACGTAAGACATTTTATTGATTAAACACACACGGTTCATTTCATTGGGGTGTGGGAAGGGGGGGAGGGGTCAGTAATACATGCCGTGTGTTTGTATTTATGGACAATCAACCGGTTTTATCTCTTTCTCTTTAACATATACTCACACGAACGCACGCACGCTCTCACTCTCTCTCACTCTCTCTCTCTTAAACCTAAAGACATTTCCTGCGCATGAATTAACAATATGGGTAGGTGCAACGACAACAAGTTTACAGTGCATGCTAACATACATTATCGGCTTTCAATCATGCAGAGAGAGAGAGAGAGAGAGAGACAGAGAGACAGAGAGAGAGAGAGAGAGAGAGAGAGAGAGAGAGAGAGAGAGAGAGAGAGAGAGAGAGAGAGAGAGAGAGAGAGAGAGAGAGAGAGTCCACTTTACGTATGCTTGACGAAAATCCTCATTTCCCGATGCCACGTGCGAAGGATCACGTGTCAACAACCAGTAATTTCCTGACTTTTTTTAATACCATCGTTTTCATTTTCACTGTGGGTTTGATTAGTTTTGTCAGATACTTAATGTCCAATCAATGGAAATGTGTCTCAAAGATACTTAATGTCCAATCAATGGAAATGTGTCTAAAAAATTTCACGTAGCGGAGCGTTTCCTGATTAAATTGAAAGACCTTGCCTTTTCTTTTTGAAATAACTTACCTTTAGGTATTACTTTAATCAGTTAGAGTAATGGCTTTGGTTTAAAGCAGCAGCTAGTCTCTTTAGTTCGCGCTCTTTGTGTATTCGCTTTTTTATTCACACAATTAACAGTTGATGTTTTAACAGATGTTTAAATGGTAATGTGATGCGATGGAATGCTATATTTCTTCGGTGCGTCATGGTATTGTACAGTATGTATGTGTACACGCAAGCACAAGACCAAGTGCGCACGGAAAAGATCCTGTAATCCATGTCAGAGTTCGAAGGGTTATGGAAACACGAAAATACCCAGCATGCCTACTCAACGAAAGCGGTGTGAAGCTGACTATGCTCTCAGAGTATAGTGTGGGGAACCCAAATGGGAAAACGAGCTCACACGTAACCAGAAAATTCTGGAACGCTGAAGAAGAAGAAGTTCGGTATGTGTACGGTATGTGTACGGTATGGTAAAGGTGCAAGGTGACACATCATTCTCATCATCTGAAATCAGCAGACAAAGGCAACAAAAATTCCGGTCTTTCCTTAAACGTCTTTTCTCTTCTCTTTGTAAGAAAAGACAACACACAAACAAACATCCTTACTCTCAGGGAAGTGCTTATTCTTTTTTTCTTTGATTAAAATGCACTACGAAACTACAATTTGCCTGTGTGGTTTTTTTTAACAGTGTGTGACCTCATCGCCCATGACGTTATTGCCATCGTTGGTATCACAAACGCGTCATCACTGCCCACCATCCAATCATACAGCGCCACGTTTCACGTGCCCTTTCTCAGCCTTGGCTCCTCCCAGAACGTGACGTCATCCGCCCCCTTTCAGTTATCCCTCCGCCCTCCTGTGATGGCGGCGGTGGTGGACTTATTGCAACACCAGGGTTGTGCCTCCGCCCTCTATATCTACGACTCTGACGAAGGTTAGCTCTGGTTTTCTCTTAGTCTCCCGTCGGCAACAATAGCCTCCGGTCACTCTCTATGTCCCTCTGTCTATGTCCCTCTTTGTCTGTCTGTCTGTTTCTCTCACTCTGGTTCTCGTCTATCAATCTCTGTCAGCCTGTTTGTCTGTCTGTCTGTATACATGTCTCTCTCTCTCTCTCTCTCTCTCTCTCTCTCTCTCTCTCTCTCTCTCTCTCTCTCTCTCTCTCTCTCTCTCTCTCTCTCTCTCTCTCTCTCTCTCTTTGCCGTTTTCTGCTAAAGCGCATGTCCTCTTAGTTTAGCTCTCTAGCTTTCTTTCTCTCTCGTTCTTTTCTGTTCTTGTATTGTGTTGTCTGTAAGTCTTGGTTTGCCCCCCCCCCCCCTGTCTGTCTTTCTGTGTGTCTCTCAGTTTTCCTGTCTTTGTCTACCTGTCTGCTTGTCTATGTTCGTCCATTATCGGCGGGTTTTCTTTTCCTAGGGATGTTTTTACTGTGTTCTGTTTTGTTTTTTCTCTTCTTCCCTTCTTGCCTTTGATTAAAGAGTGCCTTGGTAACCCCCCTTTGATGTAGCGTCTGAGCTGTGTGTATTAGTTTATTTCTATCTGCGTTAAGATGCTTTACTCACGCTTAAAACGAATCAGACGTCTTGGCTACGCTCTTTTAGACACTAAGAATGTTTAGGGCTGAAATGATGTATGTCACGACTGAATTATTGATCTGAAGTTTTGGCAATATCGGCAAAGATGTGTTTTTGTGAGCACTGGTTTTAAAGAAGCTGTGCTTCACTTGTAACGTTTTATTCTCAGTCTTCTAGTTATAGCACGCTCAGCTGTTGAACCAACATCAAACATGAAACGTTCAGATATTTTGGAAATAACCCTTGAAATGGTGTTTAGTGTTTGTTGTACGGAAATTGTTCCAGTACTTGTGGGACGACGCCTATTGCACCAGGTGAACGAGTACCAATTACCTCTGGACATGGCAAGACGGACTGTGTAACCTGAGACCAAAAGGACTATTCCAAAAGAATACGATAAACATAACATGATTTTTTTCTTTAAAGCACGGACGACACAAACGTGGTGTCTTTTATATATAGTAAGTATCCATATCCTCGGTTAGGTTTTTTTCGTCAATATATTCCGGTTTTGTACAGGAAGCAGCCAAGATGGTATGTGTCTCAAGTACACATTTCAACACATCTGTAATGATGCACATGATTATGAACGGTCAGTTACTGCTAACTGACTATCCACACCACGATCCACTCTCGCAGTCACACAAAACAGATGGAATCAACAAAAGTATACGTTTCAGACGCCTGTTTATATACGAACTCGCCACCTCCCTCAATACTTCACTTCAAAAGATGTTTTACGTCCAAGACGTAAAAGGATGGTAACTGACAAAAAGTGCCAGTTACAGTTTAGTAAATGATAATAACACGCTGATCTCGTGTAAAGACAGGGAAATCTAGCTGTTATGTAAAAGCGCTGGTTAATGCAGGTGTCACGCACCCCACGTTGTCACCACTCGAATATAATCACAAATATAAAAGATGACTTGGTGGTAAAAAGGGCGCAATAGCACGGTGCACTTAGCTTTCTGCTACGAGTGGACGACCCGTAAATATTCGCACTTTTAAAACAACAAATCAGCCATTTTCCCTCCTTCTTTGTTTGTTTGTTTGCTTAACGCCCAGCCGACCACGAAGGGCCATATCAGGGCGGTGCTGCTTTGACATATAACGTGCGCCACACACAAGACATAAGTCGCAGCACAGGCTTCATGTCTCACCCAGTCACATTATTCTGACACCGGACCAACCAGTCCTAGCACTAACCCCATAATGCCAGACGCCAGGCGGAGCAGCCACTAGATTGCCAATTTTAAAGTCTTAGGTATGACCCGGCCGGGGTTCGAACCCACGACCTCCCGATCACGGGGCGGACGCCTTACCACTAGGCCAACCGTGCCGGTCCTTCCCTCCTTCTCTCCATATCTGCAAAAAACATATACAGGTTATACTTTTAGCGTCACAAAGAGCATATTATGCGCTAACCTGGAAAGAACAACAGAGAGTATTTCATTCCACAAACATTGACTCGTCTTCAGCGTTTAATAACTATTTATTACCTCAACAGCCTATGATTGTGTAGCTCTCCTTAAGCGAATCCGTCGGAGAATTTGTAGCCACAACCCTTGTACTGAGTTTTCTTCTGCGTTGAAAACCTCCAACACCCAGTCAAGTAACACCTGACGACCTCGTCGTCAGAAAATATCTTGCAGCGAAAAGGCGGTCACTTCTCTGTTGTTCCAAGAGCCCTCCTGTGCAGTGCAGAGCAGGCACGTTGACAAACAGTATATCACCACGTGTTGAAAGCCATCAACTCTTGGACAAGAAACAGCCCTCTCTTATCGAAGCCTGTGCCAAATGGGGCCGTTTTAATGTCTCACCCAAAGCTCGTCAAAAACATCACATGACTCCAGCGACCAATCGCTATCGTCAAAAGTATAGCGCAGTTTTAGCTGACTTTGCCAAGTCAGCAAAATCCCGCACGTGGAAACCCTGTACAAAATATTACACCTCGCACCCAGCCCAGGCGTGGAGATAAAACGAATTCCTCGTGCAATTCAAAGTCAGCACAAATCCTTCAGTTGCGATAAGCACAGGCGCTTTGCAATGCAATTCCGGAAAGGCACCCTACAAAGAGTTTCTTCCCCAATCAATGTCACCAAACCGTGACAATCTTTAACATTGCTTTTTTGTGCTGATACTGAAACACCAGACCTGTCATCTCTGCTTGCAGTGTATCAAGATCCTCTTCGTCAAATGTCAGCGCACGCAGTGACACCAGCTTGTCATTTTGAGGATTGGCTTATTTTACCTATATGAGAAAAGTTTCTGACCTGACCTTATTGTTACTGATTTTTTCCTGGCTTATGTGGTGTTTTTGTTTTTACCCTGTCTGTTCTATATTCGCATGAAAAGCTTTTACAGGATTACATTTCCTTTGACGTGTGTTGTTAAAAGTAAGGGAAACGAGAAAGAGAAGAGTCAGTTTGCAAGCTTACCTTTTCCAACAAACCCGTTTGTAACTGTGTATCTATGTTAGTGCGATGGTGTATTAACATATGTGTATATGTGTATGCGTTTGCGTGTGTGTGCGTGTATGTGTGTGTGTGTGTGTGTGTGTGTGTGTGTGTGTGTGTGTGTGTGTGTGTGTGTGTGTGTGTGTGTGTGTGTTTGTGGGTGGGTGGGTTTGGCAAATGTGATAACAACGAACGTTATAATCTGCAGTTTGCAAACTTGCCTTTTCCAACAAACCCGTTTGTTTCTGTTTGTATTTATGTTAGTGCGATGGTGTATTAACATATGTGTATATGTGTATACGTTTGCGCGCGCGCGCGTGTGTGTGTGTGTGTGTGTGTGTGTATGTGTGTGTGTGTGTTTGTGTGTGTGTGTGTGTATGTTTGTGTGTGTGTGTGTGTGTGTGTGTGTGTGTGTGTGTGTGTGTGTGTGTGTGTGTGTGTGTGTGTGTGTGTGTGTGTGTGTTATGTAAACTGCAGGACTTATGAGGATACAAGACCTATTCCAAGCTATCAACATCCGGGAACTTTACCTGGAGTTGGATGTTAGAAGGATCGGAGACAAAGCCCACGTGACTGAAATCTCCAAGATCATTGGCTCATTGCACCCAAGACGAGAGCTGTGTTTGACGCTTGACTTAGAGAGACTGAGCACTGTAGCTGTCATCGATGTTTTTGCCAATGTAAGTGTTGAGCCAAGGAAATATGTTTACAAGTTTCAAATCTGTGCTGTTTTTTTCTCTCCTGTATACAACTTATTGTATGTAAATGTAAGCATTTACTTGCTGGATGATTTCTTATTCTATGTTTTTTAATGAACGTATTTGCTTTCTGGCAGTATGAAGGTCACAACATCCAGATACTAGGTATTCGCATGGTTATCCGGTTGTTTGATGATAACGATGTACCGTATTAACATTTGACGACCCCACCCCCCTCCCCCCATACAAAAAGAAGAACAACAAAACAAAAACAAACAACAAACAGTTCACAATTAGACAATGCAGTTGTACTTTACTGTATTGTTTTGTATTGTATTTGTATAATTATAGCCTGTCTTTTTCGGATCATGGTCCACTCTTTGTTTGGTGAAATGTATGATTATCTTGCAGGATGCGCCGACTGTTAAAGACGTCATTCTTGTGACCTTGGTAAGATCTTTGTTCATTTTCTACAGTAAGCATATGTGTTAGTGTCAGTGTACCGCGATTTTGTTTCAATAGCGTTCGACTGGCTTTCTTGGCGGTTGGATTATCCTCTCAAATCTAGCTGCTTTGTCCTACGTTGAGATAGCTAATGTATTATTTTGCATTGAGGTTACAACAATTAACAACATTTGAATCTAATTTGCCATTATATATATTGTGATAGAACGCAACACAACACAGCACAGTACAGCAAATAGCACAGCACAGCACATCACAGCACCGCACAGCACAGCACAGCACAGCACCAACACCAACACAAACACATGTTCCTATTGCCATAGACAAATTCAATTTGTTTCTGTACCATATAGAAAGGAATTCAACACAGTATAAACTAATGCGAGTATTTTTCTCAACTTGTACAACACAGCACTCACTGCTACACACACACACACACACACACACACACACACACACACACACACGCACACACACGCACGCACACACACACACACACACACACAAACACACACACTCTCTCTCTCTCTCTCTCTCTCTCTCTCAAGTTCCCTAGTTATGTCCTTCTCTCGTCCAAAATTTTCATCCATAGTCATGTTTGTTGTGAAGATGGAAATATGTGTGATTGTGTTAATGTGCGTATGCATGTGCAACCGTAAGCAAAGACATATATGTTTAAACAAATATCTGTCAAATTTGCGCTTATCTCGAATGTACTTATCTCATGCACTTATCTATTATGTAATTTCCTCTTATGTAATTTCCTCTTATGAACTTATATAGTGTGCACTTATCTCATAATTTATGCACTTATCTCTTTTGCACTTATCTCTTTTATACTTATCTCTTATTTACTTATCCCCTATGCACTTACCTCCCCTCAGGATGCGGAGTTTGTGCTGGACACCGTGTTGACCAGTGCAGAGAGAAGACCAGCACGGTTCAACGTGTCCGGCCTGCAGCTAGTTCCCTCCCTTACACTCTCACGCTCACTCTACCTGTACCCTGACCACGCTCGCCATCATCACACGTTTCAAACATGGTCTTCTGCTCGACTTGACCAAGGAGATGCACGCTGGAAAATAAAGGACCCTAAACAGTTGAGCAAACATTTTGAAAAGGACGATTCTCTTAGTTCCCAGGGCAGGAAATATGGACGCTCTGCTGAGAGCGTTGATGATTATTCTGAAAGCGAGGATAAGTCTGCCAAAGGTATTAATCAAGGCGGGCGTTCGTCACCAGCTTCTGAATATCTTACTTCGCAAGTTCCGTATGAGGCAGACGATCTTGAAATAAAACATTCAGATACACAACATTCTCCAGAACAGTTTGATAAGCGAAACTCGCACACAACACAGGCGAAGTCTCAAAGTGCACAGACTTTGGAAAACGAATTGAAGATTTTACACAGTTCGGAAGCCTTGATCATAGACTGTCTGAAAGTGCTGACGACAGCATTGTACGACCTGTGGGACGCACTTGGTGACGTCTTTCAGAGCAGCGATGACGTCAGCCAGGAAGACCTCTCCATAAAGTGTACCAACTTCGTGGTGGAGAAAAAACAGTATGGAGCGGACCTGATGGAAGCCTTGAAATTGGTAAGATGTCTCCCTTCTCTAGTGAACCGTCATGTACATCACACATCTGGCTGCATGTTTACACAGAATGCGAGCATCCTTCCACTTGGACATATACCAAATATCAACAAGCTGGTTGCATTCTACTTCACAATGGAGATTCTTTGTTGAACGCCAGGTGGAATGATGTTCGAATTCCATGTAAAATCCTGGAAATATCAATATCATTTTCTATTTGATCGCTTAAATCAGAATTTATGTACCTTTAAATCCTGCGTTTGATGTGTAAATGTTTTAATATCAATGGCCCTTCCCTAACTTGTTTACATCGAGGTGTTGTCATGTCAACTGAGTTTTCTTTTATTTGTGAGTGACTGTATGATACAACACTCTATTTGACAGGTTCACGTCCATGGAGAAACTCGCTACATCTGTTTCGACACTTTATTATACAACACTCTATTTATACAGGTTCACGTCCATGGAGAAACTCGCTACATCTGTTTCGACACTTTATTATACAACACTCTATTTATACAGGTTCACGTCCATGGAGAAACTCGCTACATCTGTTTCGACACTTTATTATACAACACTCTATTTATACAGGTTCACGTCCATGGAGAAACTCGCTACATCTGTTTCGACACTTTATTATACAACACTCTATTTATACAGGTTCACGTCCATGGAGAAACTCGCTACATCTGTTTCGACACTTTATTATACAACACTCTATTTATACAGGTTCACGTCCATGGAGAAACTCGCTACATCTGTTTCGACACGAACGGGAAGAGGGAAGACTACACCCTCAGCTTCCTGTCCATCCAGGCCGGATCGAGGATAATCAGAAATGTAGACAGTTTACAAGTTTATTAGTAGTAGTGTCGTTTCATCCACCTCATCCAGAAGTACATGGAAACTTGCACTAATAAATTAGGAAGCAACAATTTTTACCATGAATGTTAAGGGTTTCTGCTGCCAAGAATTGAAAAGGGTCTCTGATTAAAATTAACACTCCTCCCTCTATCATTTTATCTTGGTTTAAACAATATTATATTCAAAGACATGTTTACAAAGCTATGGAATTCATGATGAAATAAAGGAACACAACAAGATAATACTTATACATTTGCTCTTATAGACAAATAATTATGTGGCGGACAATATTGTAACTTCACATTGTTCAGACAAAGGTTCTCCGTGTCATTAAACGTATGCAAGACTATGTTCTTCTCTGAAAATCTGGTGAACACTTCTCATGAGTCTTTTATTCGCACGTGCTGACCCTTTAAAGGAAGAGCGCGGCTTGAGAAAACAGTTCTGCTTATATCTCAGATCCGGCCAAGCTTGTACACGGGAAACGCCCTGGACACATACTGAGAGAGAACATCCTGACTGCGTTCTGAGCAGAGATGGGAATTTTGGATATATCAATTTTTTTTAGAAGCCACTGCAACTGGTCTTATCCCGTGTAAAAGCTGGACCAGGTCTGAGACGGTGAGCCTAATTGTTCACACACAAATGACTGCCTTGATTTACTGTCATGATTAGACATTCATATTTGTGACCCTCCACCACGAAATGAGTCGCATGTCACCTCGCGCGGTTCTGCGCTAGGCTTAATATAAGTCCGGGGAGTGTCTGGTAACAGTGTGAGGGTCACCTTAGTCACAGGCTTATAACTCAAACAGTTTTTGCTCTTTTCTAAAACGGTTTTCACCACTGGATAGAGCATAAAAAACTCGTTATGAAAATGTAAAAATATGAAAATCATGCAAAGGTGACATGCGACTCATTCCGTGGTGGAGGGTCACATTTGTGCTTACATCATTTTTCAATTCTATAAGTTTATTTCGGCGCGTAACACTTTTTTATTTGGCATTGTGTACATGATTATGTATGTGTGTATATTTTTGTGAGGCGCTTAAAACTATTTCGGATCTGCGCCATTTACGTTTTCTCATTCTTATTCTCAATGTTGACTTTTATTTTTGCAGGAAGCTGATTGGTCCTCCGTATCTGGCTGGACGTCACACCCTTGGTCACGTGATGGAGTGAAGTCATACACTATTTTTGGAAATATGAGCAAACAGTCTGGAAGAAAAGTGCTTTTGGGTGTCGTGGATTAAATAAATGATTGTGAAATAAAATAAAACTGTGCCAATTGTATTTGCATGTCAAAATATTGCCTGTAACCACACACACACACATCCATGCACACACAAACATTCATGCGAACACACACACATTTATTCAAACACACGCAGATACACACACACATTCATACACACACACACACACACACACACACACACACACCCACACACACACACACACACACACACACACACATTCAAACACACGGCAGAAAACACACACACATTCAAACACACGGTAGAAAACACACCGCACACACACACACACAAACACATTTACACACACACACACACACACAAACACATTTACACATACACACACACACACACACACACACACACACACACACACACACACACACACACACACAGAAAACGCTCGTATGTTTTACAGTCTCTTGCTATATAGCTCAGCCACATAGGTCGTTCAGTCATTAACACATGACAGCTTCTTGCCATGTTCATTGACACACGCGCCATGCCGTTTCACACAACACTGAAATGACACGTCCATTTGACATATATACAACACAAACGTGTGTGTGTACTATTCACTTCCATGATGAGATGTACAAGAAAAGACAAAACAACACATAACTTTTAATTAAGGAGATCCGAGACTTATTATGTACACATTGACATTATATTCACCTTATCAAGCAAATAGGATAATGTAAGCAAACATTCATAAAAAATTAACTTTTACTGAATACAAGCGTTCGATAGTCATAAACACAAATGCTTTCCTATTGAGGACATGTAATGTACCCCATCCGGGAGTCCGAAACAGGTAGTAAGTGTCCATACAGTAATTGAATGCCATTTTGTTAAGGTAACATGTTAACATGAATACCTTGAAACTTGAAGTCTTTAGCTTTTAGAACGGAGATTACACATCGTATTTTAAAAAAATAAATGAAGCTAGTATGATCAGCTTGATTAAAATTAATGTCCTTTGGACCAAAAACCTAACGTTGAAATACAGACTTTGAAAATGTCTCCCCCCAAAAAAACAAAAAAAGGCAAACTTGAAATTATTTAAAGTTTTAAAAACATTGGCCACATGCGAGTTCATTAAAACTATCGTTTGCGTTGGTGCTGTTTTTGCTGTTGCTTTGTCGTTGCCTTTGGAAAGGCAGTATTTCCCCTTTGTTCGCTTTAGGACATTCTCTGAATGCAAGTACAAAGGGAAACAAGCTTTTATCTAAGAGCATCTAACCAGTACAACACAAAATTCTGGCCCTTTCCAAACGTCGAAGGTATGTGTTAAAACACAGTTCAACAATATATCAACGTTTCACAAGCATTTCTCTGTGACAGAAAACTGGACCGCTTTTATAGGTTTTTCACGTTTTGTGACTGGCAGAAGTAGGCCTATTGGACAAAGTTGGAAAGTATTATTCGGACCTCGCCTATTTTGTACTTAAGATAGACAAATCAGTGAAACAGGATGACATGTTTCCATGCGTAAAACATGAATTACGTAACATTGACAATTAACACAATTCAAGAGATATGCCAAAAGGTGTGAACTCACATAGTGAAATCGAATGGCACACATTAACACAGACCAGACGGAAAACAAATGTTCACACAAATTATTACAAAAAACACACACACGAAAACTGTTATACTACAAAGTTTCGAACTTTCATCTCTGACAATGGCCAAACCAAATATTTTACACTATGTTTAGGAAACAGCCAACTTCAAACAAAGGTTACGGATTGAGCGATTGTTTTTAAAATCGTCACAAGATAAACGTATATTTAAATGTACAAAGTCTACACAGAATGTAGCTATTACAACAGTCGTAATGAATGACACATCATGACACGAGTTAGAGGGGAACAGTACTTGTATGCAACACATGGAAAGAGGACATAAATGAAAAATAACAACAACAACAACAACAACAACAACAACAACAAATCAAATCAGACCAGTATAAGGAAACAACCCGCAAGAGCAAAAATATCTCATCAAGCCTGGTAACATAACATTTACAATACCTTATATTTTTCTCTGACCCTTACTGAAACAAGAAGAACAAGAGACAAATAAGAAAAAATATTTGTTTAACGATTTCTAAGGAAAATACGTGTATTCGGTTCAATTCAACTACTGATGATCCTTGTCTATCTCTTGTTTTATATTGTTTTTATTCTTAAAGCAGCTCTGTACCTATTTTTTAAAAAGCTAGTGTAGCATAATGAGCTGTGCTAAATCCATGCGCACAAATCAGCCCCATGTTTTCTATTGTTTTTAAAGGCTTTTCCAATAAGTGCAACATAATGAGCTGTGCTAAGTCCATGCGCACAAATCAGCCCCATGTTATCTATTGTTTTTAAATGCTTTTCCAATAAGTGCAACATAATGAACTATGCTAAGTCCATGCGCACAAATCAGCCCCGTGTTTTCTATTGTTTTTAAACGCTTTTCCAATAAGTGCAACATAATAAACTATGCTAAGTCCATGCGCACAAATCAGCCCCGTGTTTTTTTTTTTATTGTTTTTAAATGCTTTTCCAATAAGTGCAACATAATGAACTATGCTAAGTCCATGCGCACAAATCAGCCCCGTGTTTTCTATTGTTTTTAAACGCTTTTCCAATAAGTGCAACATAATGAACTATGCTAAGTCCATGCGCACAAATCAGCCCCGTGTTTTCTATTGTTTTTAAACGCTTTTCCAATAAGTGCAACATAATGAGCTGTGCTAAGTCTGCGCATAAAACGGTAACCGAACAGATTGAGTTCGATGTTTCAACCTGCCACCCTGCGTCCGTCCAGGCCGGGAAATGACAAACATAAAGGTACAAATAGCAGTAAGAGGGAAACAAGGGAACTAATCGATAACAGGAAAGGATCGGAGAACAAGGGGAAGGAATCCTGTCACATGAAACACCGAGCAATCGCTTTCTCCCTTTGAAATCAATACGCATGCGCCGTGGAACTGGAAGAGAACCGGAAATGAGGGGAAGTCGGACAACTCGTAGCCTATCACAGCATAAAGGGAAGTAACCTTGTTGGCCATCGCTGCTCGGGCAAAGTGCATTCCGGAGAGTTTATTGATTTTTTTTTAGTTGGATGTGGGGGAGGGGGGGGGGGAGGGGGTGGGTGGGGGTAAGTGATTCTGTGGGAGTAGAGTTTTGTAAAACGTGCGTTGCTTTTTTCTGTTTTTGTTTTTCTCACCCTGTGTACAATCACCTGGCGTTCTTGCAGGCCGACTAGACTAATCTGAACACGTTGAAGCACAAATATTAACTACATCCAAAACAGACTCTGCAGCGTGTGTGTACTGCTACAAAAAAGCAGCATGCAAATATGAACAGGGATGAAAATGTACATGGACAATTGCACAGATGAGCACTATTACGTAATGATGGTAATGAGCAAATACAATGTTTTATGCCAAATGGTTGCTATGTACAGCGCAGTGTTCGTTAGTGACGGGAGATTTAGAAAAGAGAGAGAGAGAGAGAGAGAGAGAGAGAGAGAGAGAGAGAGAGAGAGAGAGAGAGAGAGAGAGAGAGAGAGAGAGAGAGAGACGAGAGAGAGAGAGAGAGAGAGAGAGAGAGAGAGAGAGAGAGAGAGGCGGGGGTGCGTAGGGAGGAGAGAGATGCGTAATAATTATTTTTGAATGTGCCATTAAGATGATACACCGAAAACAATGATGGTAAACTTACCAAAAAAGCAACAACATTGTTTTTAAACAAGGCAGCTACACAAACTAAAGCAGCAGAAACGAGAATTCGTTAAGCACATGATATACAATAGATCAGAGGCAATATTAGGCGCATATGAACGAATAATACCATCTCGTTATGAAATGTATCGAGTTATTAAATGGCAGCACATTGTACGATGTACGATGTAAAAACAGTGTTATATTAATTATTTTACTTCTGCACACTTATCAACATCATAACACACAGTGTAAGTCATCTCCGAAATCTGTACAATAAACTTATAACGCCAGTATTATGAATTATTTACACACAAACACGTAACATTCATGCTCAAACACATCTAAAAGAAGCATAGCTATTCACATAAAGCATATACAGCTAGAAAATGTCATAAAATCAGTTCAAGCTTATTTGAGCGGATTTTTTGTCTCCAAAAGCCAAAATATGTCATTATTGACAGCCTCACGGTAGCTAAACTAGAAACCTAAAACGTAAATCCTCATTGTCACCGGTGTTTTGACGTCATGTTATATTGTTACTAAAAACAGACACCTTCGTCATTTAAGAGAGTGGCATATCTGAAAAGACAGCAAACATCGAGATTGCTCATCTGATCGAATGTACTGATTTCTCAAAAGTATCACCACTGGGACTAATTATCAAACCTGCTGTTGGGCAATTAGTGTCCAAAATAAGACTAATGAGTAAAGCAGCAAGCACACAACAATGTATGTTTTAGTTTTTTTTTAATTTTAGTTATACACATTCTACTCAAAACTAATAGGCCAACGATTGAATTACACTATGACCAGATATGTAATCTTATATCCAAGTGTAACATGTAGAGAGCAATTTACATTGGCACAGAAGCAGTTTCAGACTTAGGGATTTGTTTATATCGAGATAGCATGACATTTACACCACAATAACACGCAATGCACGCCCCGTTCACACAGTCAGAGATGGCCCTAATATGCAGCCAAAAACGGTGAGCGAGAAAACGACAAGAGTCAAAAACACAGTATTGGTGAGGTTATGGAACGTTTGACAAAACAAACACTCACTAGAATCTCGATCTACTGATCTTTAAATTGGACGAGCACGACACACAACAAACATATATTTATGATGAAAAGATGAAAGCTTTATCTTCGTGTTTAAGGAAAGGACAAACTGAGCTATGAAAAAGTCCGGCAGAATTGGGGAATTTAGATTTAAAAAACCCACCTACGTACTATGTCAAATACATTATTCGTGTTCGTGTGAGATACCTGATCGATATTTACAATCTTCATACTGAGAAAGCTACAAATATGCACTTTTTGTTTTATTTAACATCGTTTACTAGCATATATTTCTATAATGTTAAGTGTGGCGACAACAGAGCGACTTCCGAAATGAAAAATAAACACTCTGTATTCTACACATTCAATCAAAAGAAACGTTTACCAAGCGTCACACTGCAGAGAGATTGATAATGTTCTATAGTAGCAACTCATGGTACCATAAACTACAAGAAATGTCTTGACAGTTGTAGTGAACAAATACAAGTACATGATGTCTGCAAGGGTGAAATATGTACAATAGAATTTTCATTTCATCTAACTGTATTAACTGTATCAAAATGTAACGTTTTAATAATGATAAATGTGACCCTCCACCACGAAATGAGTCGCATGTCACCTCGCGCGGTTCTGCGCTAGGTTTAATATAAGTCCGGGGAGTGTCTGGTAACAGTGTGAGGGTCACCTTAGTCACAGGCTTACAACTCAAACAGTGTTCGCTCTTTTCTAAAACGGTTTTCACCACTGGATAGAGCATAAAATACTCTTTTGGAAAATGTAAAAATATGAAAATCATGCAAAGGTGACATGCGACTCATTCCGTGGTGGAGGGTCACAAATGTATTTGAAACAATGAACAGACTGCTTGCGTTTATCTTAGTAGAATATAAATATACATGTTTACAAATGACATTTGCTTTCACGAGTACTTGCTAAAGATGGGATGTGTCATTTTTGTTCCAAGAGGTAATATACAAAACAAATACGAAGTGTTACACATTTCTGAAGTACGATGAGAGTGACTGAAGAAGATACACTGGAGTAGTTTCCCCTCTTGCAGAATGTCATTTTGTTTTTTAAATATGACATGTAATGTCATATATACAATGATAATAAAGTTTGAAAAAAAATTGACATTGACAAATTACAATGATAATGCAGTTTTTATAACTGTAAGTCATCAGTTCTGGCAGTGCTGTGAGTCATCTTAAACGAAACACAGATACTGTGAATGCTGACAACAGTGACTCTCAAACTTCAAGCATGTTCTTTCGTCCCCTACACCTCCGTGTGAGTATTGGCATCTTCGTAAGTGTCCACACCAACCTGGGTAGGAGCCGTGTAGGAATACTGAAAATAATAAAGTGTAAAGAATAAGCAAAATGAGTTCCAAGCTGTCCCAAGAAAATCGCAGACAATTTTGGGAAAAAGTATACACAAATTAGAATTAAAAAACCCAGTAAATAATTGCTTCAGGGAGTGCCGTGATGTGTCTCGAAAATGTTTTTGATTTTTAAAACCAATAAAGAAAGAAAAAAAGTTGCAGCAGGATATGATTAAATGTTTCAATGTATTATTTTGTTTGACATTTCTAACAAGGGTATTAGTACTTTTTTGACCGTCGATAGCACATGAACAATAATTCTTATTTACTACATATGTAGCCACACTTAGTATAAGCTTAGCTTGTTGTGTGGTCTCAATTGTCCCTGATGTACAACATATGCAACCCCATGTTCTCGGAATAAATCTTGTTTATATGCATCAACTACAGGATATTTTATCCAACATGTAATAACTATTCAATAAGAGCTTGCCATATACTACCCATGCAATAGACATGTTAACTTCACGTAATGTGTATATAATGTCATTTACCAAATGTCCCTGTGATGGATCACACACTCTGATACACGTATTTCAAGCAAACTGTTGCTAAAAAGCAGTGCTAAATTGGAATAAGTTTAAAGAGTCAATACCACTTTTTTTGTCTAATGAAACGTCATATTTAAAAAATAAAAGTGCAACGAAAATATCAAAGCTCACACATTTTAGGAAGAGACAGAGTCAATATCAAATTTCACAAAGCTGACAAAACCAATAACATTTCCAAACAGTTATCAAAGCACACACAGAAACACACAGACACAGAAACCCCCACACACACACACACACACACACAGACAGACAGACACACAGACACACACACACACACACACAATCAGCACCATGGACCAAACGGATAGGCAAAACAACAGAACATTAGAGTCCAGAGTGCAATGAACAGCTAGGGCAGTGTGAATTTATAACACCACTTACCTCCAAGATCTTTTAACAAATAAACAAAAGCTTACACTTTCATAAATATCAATATAATTCTGAAATAGATAAATTGTATCGTGTACTAGTATACACATTAAAGTCACTTAACGAATTAGGCATAACTTTTTATGATATGTTTCTTTTAATTTCGCAAAAATAACCGCGTTAAAAAAATGTCATCAGCTTTATCACCATTATACATTTAATCGAAACATATGTGAATGTCTCTGGAGTACCACCCGTAAGAGCCATTTGTTGCATTTATGGATAATTACAGAACCTTGGTGCAATGTTAATTTCACAAAAAACTTGTAGTATTTAAAGCCATTGTTTTATGTGCTTCATATATTTGTGTTTGTTCAAACAAATACCGTGTTGGTATCTAAATGCTTTTTCAGTATCAAAACCCTTGGGTTATTACTGTAGAATGTAACTATTGAAAACATAAAATAATTATATAGATGCATAATATCGAATATTATACGCTTTTATAATGTCTGCTTGCAGGAACAGGAATACATTAATAAAAAAAGAACACAATCCAAGGAAAGTTTTTTTTTGCACAAATCCAAATGGCGGCACAGAAAAGCACAAAGGTAAATAATTCCTTACCGTGTATGCACTTACAGCATATTTTGGAATTTATACATATAAAACATCTTTTGCAGTAACGTTTTGCAAGAAAAAAGAGAAGAAAAAAAATCGTACAAAGACACTCGTTGATGTGTTGAGGTTTAACACGTGCACCAATTTTAAAAAGCGATCAAAACAATAAAATATACATTCCTTTTCCGACACACGATATTTTCACTGCCATTGATCTGTCCAGGTATTTACATGGGGTCAAAATTACAAGAACATCTTTTATCATTGACATTGTACATGGGGTCAAAATTACAAGAACATATTTTATCATTGACCTTTTACATGGAATCAAGTTTACAAGAACATCTTTTATCATTGACCTTTTACATGGAATCAAGTTTACAAGAACATCTTTTATCATTGACCTTTTACATGGAATCACGTTTACAAGAACATTTTTTATCATTGACCTTTTACAGGGGATCAAGTTTACAAGAACATCTTTTATCATTGACCTTTTACAGGGGATCAAGTTTACAAGAACATCTTTTATCATTGACCTTTTACATGGAATCAAGTTTACAAGAACATATTTTATCATTGACTGTGAATGCCCCTGCTAAGGAGCCTTCTGTGTATTTAGATTCTTTTTGTTTTGCTTGTGTTTTTTTTGTCATGCTTTTAGCTTGACTCGCATGCGACTTTCCGTGGTGGTGGCTTTCCCTTTTTGTTCTTTCACCTTTATTATCTTATTTCACTTTTGTCCCTATTTGTTCCCATTTTGCAGCCACCTCTGTAGGTTCGCGTGCGGGTCTAGCTCGCTCTTTATCTTTTATTTTTCTTTATTAAGTATGAGCGTCCTGGTACGAACTTTGTTTTGTTTTAATGACGTTAAATATTGTAACGAACTAATTTATAAACAAGGTAGTGTGGCCGGCGTTTTTCTGATATTAATTTCATGTGCCTGTATGGCTCACGCTGGACAGCCTATGGAGTTTTCCCCGGAGAGCACGGGACGCATGTTTTGCAACAGTAATATTGTAGTAACGCGCAGTATTTTTAGTTCACCTCTGTGGTGGATAGCCTGTATTCGTCGTCACTTACTGGGAAGCCGTTCACGGAACAAGATGTTTTAGGATAGATAGATTTTTTTGCTCTGTTCCGGGGCCCAGTGTTTTCTGCCAGCCTCCAGTTTTGTTTTTAAGTTATTTTGTAGTTCAGGTTCAGTTGCTCGCCTTGAGTCTGTTTTAGATTATTGATGCTGTCAAAGGCGAGTATCCATTTCTGACTATGTTTCTTTATTTACCGAATTCGTGTAATTTTAGTTTTGAATCTTTGTCTTCTGTCCGTTTCTTTGTCTTCTGTCCGTTTCTGTGTCTTCTTTCCGTCTCTGTGTCTTCTGTCCGTTTCTTTGTTTTCTTTCCGTTTCTGTGTCCTACGTTTATTCTATGTAGGGTTTTTCTAACATATTTTTGTCTTGGTGATTTTTATTGATTTGCCGCCATCTTGTTTCGGCCGCCATTTTGACGTCCATCTTTGATGTTTATGTTTTTAGGACACCTTTGATGTTTAGTTTGATGTTTCGATTCTAAGTTTAGTTCTTTCTTTTCTATCAGTTTCCACCGCTCCGCGCTTCTCGCTCACCGCTCCGCGCTTCTCGCTCCATGCTCCACGCTTCACACTCTACTGTTCTACACTCTCACTCAAGCTAGTCCTTTCTACTTCACATTTTAGCTTTAATTCACTTTCTAAACTTAGATTAGTTTTTCCGCCACGCTCCGATATAGGTTACTTAGCCTCTCCATAGATTTATGTTTAGCCTTTTATATATTGATATTATGAGCTGATTCTGAATTACTATGACATCGACATATTCACAATAAACTTTAATTAATTTTCCAATTCTAGTGTTCGTTTTGTTTTGTGAGCGCGTCGGTTCTTTATAGCACCAAAATTACATCCTCCAGAATTTATATAAGCCATCACAAAATCTTACAGCTACTCAAGGGCAAGCACAGTGGAAACTTTGATATTTTTTGGAACATTTTGGATTGTTTTCGACAAAGAACTTTATGAACTTTTGTAGGCCTGTGATTAGGGCCACTGACTTTTGAACTTCTTATCCTTACGAATCTTGTGAAGAGATCATGAACCTTTTGTCTTAAAGGAACTGTTTCGTATCTAGCGAACAATATTTTAATTTATTTTTGTCGGGCCCAGAGCAGAGCAACTTAGGCATTATTTTAGGATTGTTGACCATAGCATTGCACACTTCGTACTTCGTATTTTCTTCCCCTCTAGTGAGTGACCCGAGGTGTGCCGTTTTGAATTTTGTTTCTCTATATTTCGCAAGTCTTTGTTAACCTCTACGTTTTCACTTGACTTAAAGTATGGATGAGAAATTACCTTCTCATGAGAGTGCCGAGCTATCCCCTTACACTTTGAAGGTAGAGAGGGATGAACATTTTGCTTCGGACACTGATAGTCGTAAGAATGAAGGCGACCGTGATGGCGCTCAGGGAGAGTCTCTAGCTGAACCCACTCAGACCCAAGACACTTTGAATTCAGATAACTTTCCCTCTCAAGCTGAACATTCTCCTACACAGGAAGGTTTAGGAACTGAGCCCTCCCAACAGGCTGCAAGTGCAGAGCATCTCGCTCAACGAAGTAGAGAAGAAAGAGGCCCCGCCATTGTTAGGGCTAGACTTAATGCTGAGGTTAGGGAACTGTCAGACAAGTACTGGGCCATGAGCCGAGCTCATAAGATTATGATCAGCGAGTTGTGCACAGCCTTTAGGGAAACACCAGACAAAAGGAGAGTCCTTAAAGCTCATAAAATAACCCTCTGTGAGCACATAGACGAGCTGAATGTAGCGAACTCGAGGCTTCGTCAAGTGGCTGAAAGTGATGTAGCTATAGAAGAGGATTTGAGCGATATGCACATGCAAACGGAGACGCTCAAAGAACAATATCACAGTCTCTTTCCCAAGTTAGACCCGTACGCCTCCAGCTCGGACGTGACTTCCACAGTCGCTTCTGGAGGTGCTAGAGAGGTTTCTCTAGATGCTGCTTTGGCGGTTAGTGCAGCGAGATTTAGGTCCCAGCAAATGGTCGCAGATGAAAGGGCTAGACAAGAAGAGACTCTTTTGCTTTTAGAGGAGAAGGCTTCTAGGTCCAAAGCTTTGGCGGCAGAGAAGAAGGCAGAGTTTGAAAGAGAGTTGGAGAGAGAAGCTCAAGATGAAAGGTTAGCTTGGAAGAAAAAGGAAAAGGAAGTTAAGGCTGCACTAGAGAGGGTGGAGAGAGAAGGCAAGATGCAGGAAGAGCATGAAGTCTTTAAGATCCTTAAAACTGACATAGAAGACCAGCAAAGGGCTAGAGAAAGATTCATGCCCCAACTACCTCGTGACAGCCCCATTGATAGGTACCTAGGTACTCACAACCCCCTGCATGTAGGTACACACACAGAGAGCATAGGAGATGTGGCGGTAGGGTATGATAGGCACACACAGCACACACAAGATACACATCAGCCTGCGGCAGCCAACACCTACGCCCGCCCGCGTCACCAGCCGGGAACCAACACCCTCGTCTCTGGGCAACATCAGCCTGCGGCAGCCAAGCCTGGACTCCCGTCACTTCAGAAGCCCACGGAGGTCAGGGCTTATGCCCCTTCACATCTCCAGTCGGCCGCCGAGGATATCCGCGACGCTCTTCGAGGCATCTCCAGGACCCTTGCTCAACCTGTCTCCGCTTTTCACCCACTTCCAGCAGCGGTCACAGCCACGGCTCCTACCACTACGACGATGACTACAGCCACCACGATGACGACAAGAGTCGGAGGCCAATTCGCGACCTCCTTTCGGCCTCAGTTTGTCAAAGCTGAGATTCCAAGCCACGAAGATCGTCCTCGCCAGATCTACGCGCCTTCCCGTTTCCCTCACAAATCCCTCAATCCATCAGCGAGACCTTTTCCCGGGCCTTTCCCTGGTCCTTTTCCTGCCATGACCTCCCGAGAGTCTCCGACCTATGTGCCAAGCTTTGCATATGGGCCTTCTGTCATGCATCCTCCCATGCAAACGCAGCAATATGACCACGCTGCAAGCTTTGCTCCTGACACTGACTACACACAGCATGGTTTTCAAGAGGCTCCGGTCACGAGCCCTTCAGACTACTACGGGCAAGATGCATACCTTCCTCAGATGCAAGGCCAACCAGCGCTCTCCGAGGGTTCTGCCCTAGCTCGTACTCTAGCTGAGGCTCTCCTGATCAACAGGTTACCGACGCAGGAGCCCACTACGTTTTCAGGAGATCCTTTGACGTACCCTCTCTGGAGGTCCTCATTCACTCTTTTGATTGAGCGGCAGGGCGTTTCTGCAGAGGAAAAGCTCCTCTACTTGGAGAAGTACTTGGACGGTCCGGCGAAGGATGCGGTCAAGGGACTCTTTCTGATCAGGGATGCCCAGGCCTATCAGCAGGCCCTTCAGACGTTGGAGGAAAGGTTCGGCAGTTCTTTCGTCGTTGCCAGAGCCTTCCGAGAGAAACTAGATGCATGGCCAGTAATCAAACCCAAAGATGGACAAGCCCTCCGCGCCTTCTCGGACTTTCTTGGACAATGCCTTGTGGCGAGCCGAGTGATAGGCCAGCTACAGAATCTGGAAGACCAAGCCTATCACAAGACACTCATGAGCAAGCTTCCAGATTGGTTGGTGAGAAACTGGGTGCGGAAAGTAAACAAGACCAAGAACGAGAAGAAACGCTACCCTACCTTTGAGGAGCTGTCAGCTTTCATCAAGACAGAGGCAGACATCCTTTGCGAGCCCCTTTTCTCCTCCAGCAAATCTGCCGCCTCTTCCACCTCACAGACCGCCAGTTCAGCAGTCTCCAAGAAAACATCGTACAGTACGGATTGTTCTACTACATCTGCATGTCAAGAGTGTGACAGATGTCAGCACCACGCTCAAACTGTCCTGAGTACGAACTGCGACGAAGTCTGTCCCTTTTGTACCGTTCGTTTTCCGACCAGCTCCTTTTCTGATCCTCTACTCAGATGTCAGAGGTTCGATGAGATTCCCGTTGAGGACAGGAAACACTTCATGTACGAAACGTCCTTGTGTTTCTCCTGTGCCAGAAAGACTGACCATAGAAGTGTAGACTGCACTACTAGGGCGATATGTGACAAGTGCCAAGGCCCACATCTCACTATGCTGCATGGAGCGCCTAGCTACAGGAAGAAGTTTCCCAATCAGCAACGGAATGCCCGGGGACCGCCAGATTCTTCAAGGTTTGTCTGTCTCAGTCAAGATGCCCGTGTTTCTGCCTCTGGATCAGCATTCGCGACGACCAACAAGTCAGACAGACCAGTCAGAGCTACCATGATTGTTCCGGTCAGAGTTTCGACGAAAGAGAATCCCACGGTAGAGCATACGACATACGCGCTGCTTGACACCATGTCTTGCATCTCCTTCGTTACTGAATCTTTGAGTGACAAGCTGAACACTCATTCTGAGCCAGCGTCATTGAGGCTGAACACTATGACTTCTCAGAACACTCATATCGAATGTCAGAGAGTGACCGGATTGTGTGTCAAGGCCCTCAACTCCAATGTTTCCCACAACATGAAAACGCTCTACACGACGGACCATCTCACCAATGACACTGAGAACATACCAACATCAGAGACTGCTCGTAACATCAAGCATTTGAGTCATATTGCCAGCGAGATTCCCCCGTTGCTCGAAGGCTGCACTCCCGGGTTGTTGATTGGCTACGATCATGCAGAGCTATTCATGCCAGAGAGAGTCATCAAGGGAGACCCATACGCCGTTCTCACACCGTTGGGTTGGACGATACTGGGACAAGTGTCGCCAAAACAGTCTGTCCATGACGTGATGCACGTGTCTCTAACAGAACATTGTCTCAGCGAGTACGAAGGTGAATCAGTCGCTTCCGTATATCGCACGACACTCGCCGAACCCAGAATCTCCGACGCCCTCCATGTCATGGAAAGGACGAAGAAGACAAGTACGAAGAAGACCACGACGAAGAAGACCACGACGAAGGAGACCACGACGAAGAAGACCACGACGAAGAAGACCACGACGAAGAAGACCAGTACCAGAAGACCAGTACGAAGAAGACCACAACGAAGAAGACCACAACGAAGAAGAAAGTGGCTTCTTCCCCAACGTAACGTTGCTGTCGGAGATGTCGTCGTGCTACGTGACGAAGCCGTATGCAGAGCAGATTGGCCTCTTGGACTCGTGACGGAGGTTCGCCCCAGCGACGATGGACTCGTGCGAACCTGCAAGCTGAAGACTGTCAAGGTCACCTCGAAGACGAGCCATTCCACTTTCTACTACTGGCGCCCCATCTCTAAGCTGACCGTGCTGGTGAAGGCAGACCCGGACACTCAATGACTTTCCCAGTGAACTTTACTGTTTTCGACAGACCGTTTGTGCATGTTTTGGTTTGACGTAATCCGTTCGCCTTTTTTGACAGGTGGCGCTGTTTTGATTTGGGGAGAAAATTTCGTCTTAATGCAAATATTTTTTTTTGTGACTTTGTGGTTTCTCTCCATTTTGTATATATGTTTTTGGTTCCGCATTTTGGAACGAAAGCTCTTGACAGAGGCAAGCGCTTAATGAATCGGTTTTGTTTAGTCCTTCCCGCGTGCGGATGCCTGTGCTTATGATTAAGAAGACTGAAGATGTTTTTCTTTTGTATTCTTTTGTAGGTTGCGACTACAGTCTTTCATACTGAGTTGCGGGTTATGTAAAGGTGTAAGAATAATGTTGACACGATATGTTGACAGTGACGGACCGACGAAATATGATGTTACATTTGTTGAAAGAACACGTGTGATTTTTTAGATTGAGACTCATAGAGAGTGCGTTTCGAACAGCTACGTTTTGGATAATGCCAAAAGGATTTTGTAACGTTTCGGATTTTTGTATTTTGAACCACGTATGAGAGTGCGTTTCGAACAGCTACGTTTTGGATAATGCCAAAAGGATTCTGTAATGTTTCGGATTTTGTTTTTGAACCACGCATGTATTCGATGATTTTTGTTGATTTTTTATGTCGACTTTTGTAAAGACTAAGATGTCTTCGAGGGGGGAATGTGAATGCCCCTGCTAAGGAGCCTTCTGTGTATTTAGATTCTTTTTGTTTTGCTTGTGTTTTTTTTGTCATGCTTTTAGCTTGACTCGCATGCGACTTTCCGTGGTGGTGGCTTCCCCTTTTTGTTCTTTCACTTTTATTATCTTATTTTACTTTTGTCCCTATTTGTTCCCATTTTGCAGCCACCTCTGTAGGTTCGCGTGCGGGTCTAGCTCGCTCTTTATCTTTTATTTTTCTTTATTAAGTATGAGCGTCCTGGTACGAACTTTGTTTTGTTTTAATGACGTTAAATATTGTAACGAACTAATTTATAAACAAGGTAGTGTGGCCGGCGTTTTTCTGATATTAATTTCATGTGCCTGTATGGCTCACGCTGGACAGCCTATGGAGTTTTCCCCGGAGAGCACGGGACGCATGTTTTGCAACAGTAATATTGTAGTAACGCGCAGTATTTTTAGTTCACCTCTGTGGTGGATAGCCTGTATTCGTCGTCACTTACTGGGAAGCCGTTCACGGAACAAGATGTTTTAGGATAGATAGATTTTTTTGCTCTGTTCCGGGGCCCAGTGTTTTCTGCCAGCCTCCAGTTTTGTTTTTAAGTTATTTTGTAGTTCAGGTTCAGTTGCTCGCCTTGAGTCTGTTTTAGATTATTGATGCTGTCAAAGGCGAGTATCCATTTCTGACTATGTTTCTTTATTTACCGAATTCGTGTAATTTTAGTTTTGAATCTTTGTCTTCTGTCCGTTTCTTTGTCTTCTGTCCGTTTCTGTGTCTTCTTTCCGTCTCTGTGTCTTCTGTCCGTTTCTTTGTTTTCTTTCCGTTTCTGTGTCCTACGTTTATTCTATGTAGGGTTTTTCTAACATATTTTTGTCTTGGTGATTTTTATTGATTTGCCGCCATCTTGTTTCGGCCGCCATTTTGACGTCCATCTTTGATGTTTATGTTTTTAGGACACCTTTGATGTTTAGTTTGATGTTTCGATTCTAAGTTTAGTTCTTTCTTTTCTATCAGTTTCCACCGCTCCGCGCTTCTCGCTCACCGCTCCGCGCTTCTCGCTCCGCGCTTCTCGCTCCATGCTCCACGCTTCACACTCTACTGTTCTACACTCTCACTCAAGCTAGTCCTTTCTACTTCACATTTTAGCTTTAATTCACTTTCTAAACTTAGATTAGTTTTTCCGCCACGCTCCGATATAGGTTACTTAGCCTCTCCATAGATTTATGTTTAGCCTTTTATATATTGATATTATGAGCTGATTCTGAATTACTATGACATCGACATATTCACAATAAACTTTAATTAATTTTCCAATTCTAGTGTTCGTTTTGTTTTGTGAGCGCGTCGGTTCTTTATAGCACCAAAATTACATCCTCCAGAATTTATATAAGCCATCACAGAATCTTACAGCTACTCAAGGGCAAGCACATTGACCTTTTACATGGAATCAAGTTTACAAGAACATCTTTTCTTTCTTACGTGTTACATTGGATAAAGTTTACAAGAACACCTTTTTTTTACGTTGAACGTTTACATGGGATCACGTTTACAAGAGCCTCTTTTTCACTTTGACCTTTTACATAGGATCACGTTTTTAAGAGCATCATAAAACTTTGACCTGAGATTGACAGCATTGTTGCACTCTGTGCAGAGTCGATTTGTGTCTGAATTAATTTAGAAACTGACACTATTGTCAAACTGAGCTGTTATTTCTTACAAAAATACAATGCTGTGCAAGAAGCAGCCCGGTTGTTGTAAAAGCCTGTTCAGATCCTTTGACGTAAAAATGATCGTCGTATGAGAAGAAATATACTTGAAGCCACAAAAAGCTAAAAGGGTTGCTAGTGTTACATACTTACGGCTGAGGTCTTTCTTTCTTTATTTGGTGTTTAACGTCGTTTTCAACCACGAAGGTTATATCGCGACGGGGCTGAGGTCTCAAATTGGGTGTATATTGTATGTTTTCAAAAGTCAAACTAAAAACGTTGTCATTATTAAGCAGGCCAATGTTCACTCCAACACGTGACCACTCCTCTTTCAAACAGTCCACATGTTCATGGTCAGCATTGGAGTAACGGAGGCTCTATGCAATCGGGCAAGGAAACGATTATTAAAGGTTGGTTAATTTTCCGTTTTGTCGTATATTTTATCTTGTATAGCGAGTCATTTAGCATCAAATAATATGGCACGGTGCAGTGTTATATCCTAGTATGCGAAACAATTGTTCTGTGTTTGAAGAAACGACTTAAGCAACTAGAAGATGGTTCTTAAAACTATCGCCCAATGCGAATGCATTTGCAGAATGATAACTACTGTGGGAGAAAAAAGGACGAACTCCCCTTACGATGCCTCCCCCTCTACCCCCCCCCCCCCCCCAACCCGTCAATCCTCCATCTCCAAAGCTTGTTTACATAACAATGACTGGAATCGTGTTATGTTGCCCTCCACATCATATCAAACCGAGCTCAATAGCTCATCTTTGGTTTCACTCAAACATCTATATAATTGCCACTATCATCAAACATACAATACTTGTACTTTACTTCTTGATGTAACCACGGCTTGTTGAGTGGCCCCCAACGAATTTGAAGTAATTTTTTTTTCAAACTTCATTATTTTACGAAATAAAATATATTTTGATGTTGCCATAATGTATGCCGAAGAAAAACATCGAGAGAGTCATCTGAACCAAATATCAGCACACACACACACAAACACACACCCACACCCACATACACACACACCACGCACGCACGCACACACACACACACACACACACACACACATCCAACCTCGACTCCCCCCCCCCCCATTCCTTTCCTAGACAAGACACAAGCGGGTGACAGTGATGACAAGCGAAGCACGTGCAGCATGCTCACCAGTTTCTCACGCACAGTGTTCATGGACCGCTTGCTGCCGTTCATGTGGCGGTCTGACCCCGTCGAGTCCAGGTGACCCCGGAAGGACAGGCGGGCCTTGGACCGCAGCGCAGAGCCAAACGTTGTCTGCACGCACACGAGAAAAAAAACACCCCACATTCGAAATGAACATCTCCTTGGATGATTTTTTTGGTTTAAACAAGATCGTATTCAATTTGAACATGATACAATGTATGACTTCGTACCCGTTACCTGTTTAATGATGTCCCGAATAAACCTCCATAAGCAACAGTGTTAATTTGTAATGTCCTTGTCTTGGGGAATACTGATCTCATTTGTTCTTTTTCAAATTGAAAAAAATAGAATTAGAATTAACAATCAAACAAAAATAATCACTTCTATTAAGTAACGGAAAACATGAAACTAAATTTGTCAAAATATAGAGTTATAATCATACAGAACGACACACAGACAGACAGACAGGCAGACAGACAAACAGGCTTACACTCGCTCAGACAATGAGACAGACAGGTACACATGGTCAATGAGACACACAGACACGTATAGAAACCCAAACATAAACAAAGACTTGTGAACAAACAGACAAACACACATTAAAAACACAGGCACCAAATCCCGAGTTATGCGCACTTTGTACTTGGACGAATCTGTCTTTGACTTGTAGAAGAACTCGATGGCAGCGGAGATAAGGGCGGTAACCAGCCCGCCAATCAAAATGTAGAATATTCCCGCCACGTTTTGTAACGTTAGGGCACTCTGAGCACCTTCCTGTTAGACAAAGTCATCATCATCATCATCATCATCATCATCATCATCATCATCATCATCATCATCATCATCATCATCACCATCCTTCTACTCCTCATAATCATCCTCCACCTCCTCCTCATCCTCCTCCTCTTCATCATCATCATCATCATCATCATCATCATCATCATCATCATCATCATCATCATCATCATCATCATCATCATCATCATCCTTCGTGAGGGGCATCACACCAATAGGTAACCAATCAACTGACTTACCAATCGAGCAACCAGAACCATCAACCACGACTTCACATGTGTTCACGTGTCAATGTAAGGATCAATGGTGGACAGTAGAACTCACCTTGGACGACCTTGCCTTGGGATCACACTCTCCTTTGTCAATCCACCAGTGCTTTTCCCATTTGGCCAAAATACCCTTTTCTCGTAGCTCCAGGACCGCGAAATTCAGTTTGTCTCTGGAATACACATGTAAAAGGTAAAAGTAAAGCTAGTACAATAACCATTTTTGGTCGAGATGTTTGAGATCTGAACTACTCTCGGGCTAGCTCTACGAGGACGGTGCCCATTTCCTCTTCCTCGCTGCCTTCGCCTCCCCGGGCCCTGAATAGGGTCAGGTACCTAGTTCCAGCTGGGTGGACTTGAATAGATCGGCTTTTGTATTCGCTCAAGGTTAGGATCGAATCCACGACCTCCAGCTTGAGAGGCAAGCTCTGTAATCACTGTGCCACTCCGGCTCGAATACAAATGAAGAACTGTACAAAGTATGAACGAAGTCGATTCAGAGCTTTATTCATGAAAGGTCATGCAAATCCAGTTTTGTACTTCAAAACGAGCACATGTGTGCCGGGAACTCCATTAAATGCCAAAGACTCCAGAAACATCCCCCCCCCTCGGCTCACTTTGACAAAGTAAATGCAAGCAAGAAGATCGCAGAAACAATGCTAGAAACAAACTTGCTGACACAGAATAAATCATTTAACCAGTCTTGCTCTTGAGATATGTGTCAGATTTTAAAGTATGGCTTATATTTGAAAGTTCAATACAAGAGGCACAGCTCCAGTTATCTAGCTAACGAGGCCATTTTCCTTGCCACACACATTGCTAAACTCATCCCATCATAGAAGTAGCAGTTTCCAGCCTGACCTCCAGGTTCTTCCTATTGTTACGACGCACACACTATAACGTTTCTTTCTTTTCATTCAGTACACACCATATTTTCATAACTGACTGTGTGCCCCGTGAAACATTCGAAGCTGTCATAACATATGCACCTTATTCCAATAAAAATAAGACATGTTATGCTCTTTATATACACTCTATACTCACTTCATCTCTGATCCTATAGGGGTGGCGATTCCAAATCCGTTGGAGTTAAGGTTCTGCCCCACCATCATGGTGTCGCAGGGTTTGCGCTGGTTGTGGTAGTCGTTGGTGGTGGACTCTAACAAGAAGGCGTACTTGCCGTTGGAGTTTCGAACCCGCTGTATCCCTTCTTCTATCGTTTTGACAAACACGCTGGGGGTTGCTGACGTCATGTAGGCCCACATTCGTTGATAAATCTGGACCTTGGAATTCTGCAAGGAGAACAGAAAACAGTAACTACACTGCTGCATAATGAGAAAGCTAGAGAATGACTTATCTATTGTAATTGAGTACAAGCTCTTTCAATTCATCATCAAACCAGATGAGGTGCGGCTAAATGCTATGTCACCACACTGTTCCTCTTTTCCATCATTATTGGGGGAAGGCCAAGGAACAGCTGGAGGCGTTTCGTGAAGGCAGAGCAACAGCTGGACAGAGGCAGACAGAACAGCCCAGGGCAAAGTGCGATGGAGAAACGTCGTCAATGGCCTATGCTCCGCTGGGAGCAAAGGGCCCAAGTTAGTAAGTTAACTCACTGGTTTTCTACCTGCATTGTCCATAGAAGACATGAGACATAAGACATAAGATAATTTATAGTCCATACAATCAAACAATGGATGGAAATGTGTGCTCCATCTGCTCTTAAAATCAGGAATCATTCATGGATAAGTTAGCAATCGTATCTTCTGATGTGTAGTTTAACCATAACCTTGCCAACCCTATCCAATCCTCCTCAACTCACCATAAAGAAAGAGGCGGTACTGCCAGACTCGATGGTGCCGTACTGGATGTCTGTCTGCTTGGCCAGGTCTTCAGCGGAGTCGATGGGTGTCAGCATGCGCTCCACGGTGAGGAAGGCCGCCAGGTTTGCTGTGTAGGAGGAGATGATGATGAGCGTGAAGAACCACCACACGCTTCCGACTATCCGGCCTGACATCGACCTGCAAAACATCAGCATTTGTGAAGAAATACTAATAACAACACTTTATGTCCATCAAAATTGATACATTGAAAATGGAGAAAAAAAAGATGGCGCGCCCAGACTTGCCTGCAAACGACCATAAGACGCACATTTAATAAGAACTGTTAGGACATTCAATAAGAAAAATACGCATACAATATGTAGGTCGGTTATTATTGTCAATCGTCTCTTCAGCATTTTAATGCTATTCGATACCGCAATACTTAAGTTCTCATATAATAACAAGCACACCAATTACCACTAACCCTACAAATACAATATACCTAAGATCAGTATTCTTATTTTTTAGAACACTCAAATGGCATTGGTGTTAAACTGGTACTATGGTGTTATCGAAGATAGAAAGAAAGGTAACATTTAGTGAGGAGGGAATAAGTGTGAACATTGAACCCTGTTTGGAAATGTTCTGAAAGACACGAATCTTCAAAAGGTGAAGGCATTCCAGTGAGTTACTGAACGGTGGTATTGTTCTTGATGATAAAATGGGTGGCGATAATGGTAGATATCAATGAAAGAAGCAATCAATTATGGACTTATTCGATTCGGGGTCTCTATCTTTGATGTGTTGATATCTTTCTATTTCCTGTGCCTTCATGATGTGGATCAAGTTAACCTCCCCCCTCTCTCTCTCTCTTTTTTATTTTTTTTTTATACAAACACATATTTCTATGTTATATATAATGTTCAAGCATTGCTAATGAATCCTAATGCATCTTAAAATGTCTTATTTGTTGCTTGACATGTTAATTATGGTAAATATGTCATTTGTACTATAGTTAAACTTATCTTTTATTTCTTCTTGTTTGTTACCCCTCAATGGGCGAGGGCCGGATGTAAAAAAGCATGTATACATTGCTTATTCTGTCACCCTCGTAAAATAAATTTCAATTCAATTCAATTCAATTCAATTCTCTCTCTGTCTCTCTGTCTCTGTCTCTGTCTCTGTCTCTGTCTCTCTCTCTCTCTCTCTCTCTCTCTCTCTCTCTCTCTCTCTCTCTCTCTCTCAACCGCTCTCTTCCATTTCCCCCGAAATAAACAAAAATGGTTACTGCCTCTTAAATCGCAGTCTTCAATTAAACTGCATTTCTCGTAACTTTCTCTTCTTCTTTTCCTTACCGTTTCGTTCCTATTACCACCGCTCTGATGAACAATTGGCATCATTGTGAATAATTTATTCTTCTATATTAAATACTCATATTACTCTTTCACTCAGCCTTTAATCTTCTGTTTAAGCAATCAGCAATAATTAAATCCTTCTAAAATGTTAAATTCGCTGCATGTTCTACTTAATTCTATACATTACTTTCTTCCTTCCGGTAATGCATTGAGTAATCTATATCCGAGGAACTCCTTATCTCTTGTATCATATGTGCCAATAACATGGAAAAACGCTCTACAGAATCGAGGAACTACTGGAGTGTTCAACATCCGTGTACAGGGCAAGGATTATTAGGTTCCACAATCCGAGATTATCTGCAGGCAGACGTGACCATGTAGAGGTTTTATAAGAACTCTGTTTTGAATGTGTGACAGGGGAGGCTACCGCTCCTTTCACAGCAGACTCTGCACCCGAGTTGTTGGCCTTTAAGTCAACACCGGTTGATTGTGGAATTCTGTTTGTGATGGGGTCTGGTGGTTTCCGATTGTCTGTATGTTCATGGAAACCTTCGGGTTTGCATAACAGTTTTTATAGGGCTAAGAAATTAGCACTAACATTTTCAATCCTGTTTGATTGCACTTCGCCTCCCGAGGTGATCGTAGTGTTTCGGCACTCGGTTACATCTGGCGCTGCAAGCAGGATGGGACTCGGCATGATATGTTCAGGTAATGGCATAATATGACCACTGAACATTTTCGTGCTGTTCCCATTCTGCGAACTTGGGATGGACAGTGGTCCCCCGGTTCGGAACTTCGGGACGAAGTTCATTCAAACGGGGGCGATTGTGACAGGGGAGGCTACCGCTCCTTTCACAGCAGACTCTGCACCCGAGTTGTTGGCCTTTAAGTCAACACCGGTTGATTGTGGAATTCTGTTTGTGATGGGGTCTGGTGGTTTCCGATAGCCTGTATGTTCATGGAAACCTTCGGGTTTGCATAACAGTTTTTATAGGGCTAATTCTTAGCCCTAACATTTTCAATCCTGTTTGATTGCACTTCGCCTCCCGAGGTGATCGTAGTGTTTCGGCACTCGGTTACAAATGTCTAGGAATATAATGCACATGGCATTCAAATCAAGTGCAAAACGGAAATAGGAAGTGCAAACACTGCACTAAAACGAGGACAATAATATGCAGACCCATAAACCATTTATCGTTCCTATTCACTGAATCACGGGCGACCCTGAAGTATCCTATTCCGGCCTTTTCTACTCCAATACACTCAACGTCGTACACGTAGAGCAAAGCCTACTCATGTTCTTCCCCCCTGTCCCTGAGCGCGTGTCCCTTTCTACAGCCGCTCGTGGGGAAAACACAATTGGAAAATTGATCACAAGAAAGCGATATTATCCTCCCAATTTTGTGAAAATGTTGGGCCGGCCTCGTCGCACTGTCAGCACACAAGCCATCCATCGTCAAGACACACTAAGTGCACTCGTGGCATGAAGGGCACCCACACACATCCATCATATCGCACTGCTCTGCAGGGAATTCCTGCCACAGACCGATTGAGAATGTCGGGGCTCGAGTCTGCGAGATGAATCGTAGACACGCCATATGCAGACTATTGCAGTCAAACTCAAGACGTTTTGTGTTTGCCCGAACCAGGAAGAACATTAGTTTTGGCGGTCGTTTGACATGATCTTTGTCGTATTAAACATTTAATTCAGGTATATGAGCGCAAGGGTCCCGTTTCAACTGTATTTGTCTTGCCATGAAAATGGAGAGGAATGCCAAACAAAATTTGAACTGAATGTTTATTGTTGTCATCCTTTTAGATATGTGCAAAGAATACAAACGAAACAGGACCAGACTCATTTTACCGCCGATTTCAATAATTGTGTTTTTCTTGTCACAATGAGCTACTCTCATTGATTTGAAAGAGGTGAGAATTACATTTGAGTTTTCTGTACGTGCCTGGAAAGTATGATACAGGAGTAAGGAGGATTAAGTATACCCATGATTTAATGAAATACTGATCGGTAGGATGGACAGAAGGGAGAAAGGAAGGAAGGATACATTGATGGACGGGAGGAAGGAACAAAACGTAACGGAAGAAAAATGACAAATGGATGGAAAAAAAGGAAGGGACGAAGGAAGACAGGAAAAATAGACGGAAAGATGGACGAAAAGATGGACGGAAAGATGGACGGAAAGATGGACGAAAAGATGGACGAAAAGATGGACGAAAAGATGGACGGATGGATGGACGGATAGATGGACGAAAAAATGGACGGATAGATGGACGAAAAGATGGACGAAAAGATGGACGAAAAGATGGACGAAAAGATGGACGGATAGATGGACGAAAAGATGGACGAAAAGATGGACGGATAGATGGACGAAAAGATGGACGAAAAGAGGGACGAAAAGATGGACGAAAAGATGGACGAAAAGAGGGACGAAAAGATGGACGAAAAGATGGACGGATAGATGGACGAAAAGATGGACGGATAGATGGAAGAAAGAAGGATAGGAAAACGAACAGAAACAAAGAACAGAAATAACACTCTTTCAAAAATAACCCAAAAACACGAACCCAAACCAATACTTTACATGGGCAAATGACGAATAAAAAACCCAACAAGAATACTAAGCTATTGGAAATTTTAATTTACAACAGAACAAAACAAAACAAGCAAGAAAGGTTACCTAGGCGAAATGTCGCAGCCTTGCTGCATAAACGCCCCGAGCGAGAACCACAAGGAATTAGAGATGCTGAAGTCATTGGTGATGGCGTGCTCCCCAGAGAGATGCCACTCGTTGGGGCTGAATCGGGAGACGAGGAACAGGACGACGCTGACCCCAATGTAGGCGAACACGATACACATCCAGATCTCGTAGGACAGCGGGTCCATGAAGCTGAAGACGTGCGCCTTGTGGTTGATGGGTTTCTTGATCATGATGGAGATACCGAGCGACATGAAGGGCTTGGTGAAGTCCACCACTCGCTCTCTGTCCGCCGTGATGGTCAGTGGGGCGATGGCCATGTCCGCTTCCTGGGGCATGACACATTCAATTCTCATTTGGGATCAATAAAAAGTGTTCTATATAATATGTTTATGTCTATGACAATGACAATTTAGTTTTTATTTACGAGTGTAATGGTATAGTACAAATCATGTGTTTTTTTAAGACCAGCCTTCGCCTAAAGAGGGATATCACTAATATTAAACGCTAAATGAACAACCTTTTACATACAAAGTATGTCAAAATGGCTTTCGCTATTATATTTTGGTCTTATAAATAGCAGTTATCTATTGATCTATTTAAGTTAGAGCTTATATATTAGTGTTACAAATGAGCGCACACTCACAATCAAGGGAAACATAATGTTAAATCGGCACTCTCAGTCAGGAGACCAAACGGACCAGCACTGACTATAAACTTACATGTCTAACCAGCTCCCCCACCATCCCGTTCCACGTGCCATTTTCCTGAGGCTGACCATAGGTGTTGTCCTTGACCGCTTGCACCACCCAGTCAAAGTTGCACTTCTCGGACACTGCACGTGCAAGGTCCACGCAGAAACCCTCCAGGTTCTCTTTAGCCAATGGTGGCGTCCCGTCCTCTGACGGCATATTCTTGAACATGGCGTATGGCTTGGTCTGTATGGAAGGCAAGGCAGAATGGACAATGTTCGGAATTAACACTGTCACGGTCACATGGTTGATACATACATTTTCTTTGTTTATTGAATGGTTCTTGTCTATTTACTCTTGAATTTCATGATACCTTTTTCATTTGGAAGGCAGAATAGACACATTCCGGAAATAACTCGATGGGAATTTGCTGGAGTGTGGAAGAATTGCTCTCCCTTGTTTCCATAGAAACACTAAGGTAAGCTTATAATGTCACGTGTAGCTTGCCTCGGCGTTTCTTTGGAAAACAAGGGAAAGACGCCGATACAAACCCGACACAGTTATATCCGGAATTCGTCTAATTAGCCTTTCAAAAGAAAAACACAGGGCGTATGGAATTTAAGGGTATACATAGACAAGAAGCACAGCGGGGATTACCTACGAGAGATGTAGGTTTCAGTTCTGTGTAGGGAATAACCAGATGAAGGATGTAAGGTTCCGAGAGTTTTAAATCGTTACAAGCAACAATTATACCGTAGTAAAAGGGACCCAGCGAATAAAGTTCTAAAGAAAGATAAAACAACAATGAGAAAGATTGTCTTAAAAAAAAAGAGGAACAACAGAACAAAGACATAGTACCGGTAAGTAAACATTTCAACTCATTTCATTACGCAATGAGTTTTCTATTAGTTTAAATAAAATCACTCTTCTTGAACAGAGTTGCTGCCGTGCAAAAAATTAACAAAATTATAATTCATCGAACAAATCCAAGGAATGAATCGATTTGAGCGCCTGTTAGAACCGAATTTTTGGTTCTGCAACTAATTTCCTGCAAAGCAGAGGTCAATTGCCCTTTTGGAAACTGTCGAGAGGGACAATTGAATTCTCAAAGACTGAGCATTTTTCCTATATTTTGATTAACTCCAAAGTATTTTTTAGGTGCATCGAAATCCCTAGAGAAAGAGGGGGGAGAGAGAGAGAGAGAGGGAGGGAGAGAGAGAGAGAGAGAGAGAGAGAGAGAGAGAGAGAGAGAGAGAGCGAGAGAGAGAGAGCGAGAGAGGGAGAGCGAGAGAGGGAGAGAGAGAGAGGGAGAGAGAGGGGAGAGAGAGAGAGAGGGGGGGAGAGAGAGGGAGAGACAGACAGACAGACAGACAGTCAGACAGACAGACAGACAGACAGACAGACAGACAGACAGACAGACAGACAGACAGACAGACAAACAGATAAATAGGATTAGAAAGTCAGATAGATCGAAGCTGCAATACAAGAGTGTCACGGCAGTACTTTCCTATTTGCTGGTAAATTCTGCCTCTCGCCTACCACAACTAGTTAATAGTTAATTAACTTAGAAACATAGATATAACGATCTTGCATATTAATATCCTAGTTTACGCAATATGTGCTTATCAAAGACTGATATAAACGGTTATGCACTATGTTGGTTTTGATAAAAACAAAATACACACAACCCTCATTAAATCCCAAAATATCACTCACATTTCCAATCTTCAACTCTTTGTTCCATGAAAATATCACTCACATTTCCAATCCTCAACTCTTTGGTCCATGAACATATCACTCACATTTCCAATCTTCAACTCTTTGTTCCATGAAAATATCACTCACATTTCCAATCTTCAACTTTTTGTTCCATGAAAATATCACTCACATTTCCAATCTTCAACTCTTTGTTCCATGAAAATATCACTCACATTTCCAATCTTCAACTTTTTTCTCCATGAAACTGATGCCAGTGACCCCTTTTTGTGGCCACATTGCCATGGGAGCTAGCTGGCATTTATTCTGAGACTATTGGCCTTTGGGACAATTGATCGCTCGAATGCTCGCAGGCAGGCACGCACGAACACACA
>NC_090250.1:54117754-54162754 GCF_037325665.1 Littorina saxatilis | reverse complement strand
GTCGCATGTCACCTCGCGCGGTTCTGCGCTAGGCTTAATATAAGTCCGGGGAGTGTCTGATAACAGTGTGAGGGTCACCTTAGTCACAGGCTTATAACTCAAACAGTTGTCGCTCTTTTCTAAAACGGTTTTCACCACTAGATAGAGCATAAAAAACTCTTTAAGAAAATGTAAAAATATGAAAATCATGCAAAATATATGTGACCCTTCACCACGGAATGAGTCGCATGTCATTTTTGCATGATTTTCATATTTTTACATTTTCCTAAAGAGTTTTGTATGTTCTATCCAGTGGTGAAAACCGTTTTTAGAAAAGAGCTAAAACTTTTCGAGTTATAAGCCTGTGACTAAGGTGACCCTCACACTGATACTTGACACCCCCCGGACTTATATTAAGCCTAGCGCACAACCGCGCGAGGTGACATGCGACTCATTCCGTGTTGGAGGGTCACATATGTTATTATTAAAACATTTTACACAGTAAATACTACTGTGTTTGAACAATCCACACAGATTAGACAGATTTGCCACCAACAGTACCAGATACAAAATATGTTAAAATCAGTGAATGATCGATTTGACAAAAATAATTTCAACAAATTGTGTTTGTTTTAATTCCTTCAAACCTGTATCCGTGATGACAACTGTAATGGCCTTCATCAAGGCGACATGCAAACATCACATTACTTACGACAGAATTATTATCTAAAACAAAACGAAAAACAATCTGTCCGTGAACATTGTTTTCTTTGAAAGATATATGATAATTAGGTTGATTTTACAAAAAAGGAATAGGGATAGTTTATGTTCCTCCAAATAGCAAACTCTGGTCGTTATGGATAGAGCATTGTGTCAGCAGAAGACAGCTAAGCTGTTGACTACGAAGCTCTCTGCTTTTAGCAACCTTCCCTAGCCTCTCAGATTTGCTTTTCGGGGTCTTCGTTTATGAAATGTATTATTTGCTTATTTGCTTTCCTTTCCTGTATCACCTCCTGTAAGAGAGGTCAAAGGACAGTGCACTTGTTGTCGACTTCCTGGTCCAGTCGCCCGCAGCGCCGTGTTTTATTATTTTACTCACATTACATACATCTCTCCTCCTTTTTCTCTGTAGTTTTTATTTTTATTTTCACGAGCAAATTTCGCCTGCCATTACGAAAGATAAAACAAATGTTGTTTAAGCGCAGGCTGTGAAGCAGGTGGATCAATAATAAAAATGAAACGTGACGGTCTTTCCTGCAATATTCATTTGCTCAAAGGTACACGCACGCAGACGTGCAATAACAAATGCGACCCCCACCCCTTCCACAAACACACATGCACCCTGACTAAAAGTAAACCCGATACATTTTCCGTGAATATTCCCAGAAACTTAGTGACACCTCTAATAAAACAATGAAGCGAAGCACACGATTTCACCACACCCTTTTCATCTGTTAATTACTTTGTGCTTCGGATATTTACCCGAACAAACACAGGCACAAACTGACACACACATACACAGACACAGACACAGACATACACACTCGCACACAGACACAGACACATAAACAAACACACACATAAACAAACACACACACACACACACACACACACACACACGCACACACACACACACACACACACACACACACACACACACACAAATATACAAACACACAGACTGTCTATTTTGTGACTCTTGTGGTAATCACGCACGTGCACCCTGACCAACTGTAAACCAAACACACATTTCGTGATTGGACCAAGCAAAGCCCCTATAACTTTATCCACACACTGAAACATAGCACACGATATGACATCTCACCCTTTTCATCTGTTGCAGAATTTTGACCCCGGGGCCTGTCCTGACCTCCGAGTCGTCTGTGCACTTGATGTACTTGTTGGCCCCTGACGTCACAGCCTCGTGAAGGAAGCCCTTGTCACGTGACAGGATGGAGTTGAAGGCCCGTGTGAACAACTTGACGGCGTCTACTGCTAGGGCTGACTCGTACTGTGCGTCAACACAAGACATATGTTGGGATTTTTTTCTCGTTTGTGTGTACGTCAACACATATAAATTATCATTGTATACACTCAACTAAATGACCATTCGTAATTATTTGCTACTGGTTACAGGGAAGAAGAATTGAGGCTGACATTTAAAAAGTAAAAAAGAAAGCTAAAATTGTGTGTGCAAGTAACCTACATTACAGTTTAATATAAAACCCTACAAAGAAAAGCAGCAGATAATGCCATTATCGGTTGATGTTGTAAAATTCGATTTTTTTTCGTGAAAGGGGACGATCGTTACAGTAGTACACGGATATTGCTTTAAAATAACTATTACATAGGCTTTTGAGTTTACTAATTGAAAACCAGCAGGAGACCAAAAAAGCTGCAAGCAAAATAGTTATGGTTTTTAGTCAAGTTTATGGTGGATATTGCAGAGTTGCGTATGGGACACTGTAACGATAGTCCCCGAGCTTACACACACACACACACACACACACACACACACACTCACACACACACACACACACACAGACACACACACACACACACACACACACACACACACACACACACACACACACACACACACACACACACACACACACACACACACACACACACACACACACACACACACACAGACACACACACAGACACACACACACACACACACACACACACACACACACACACACACACACACACACACGATATAAACATGCGTATACACTACCACTCTAGTAATTAATTAGCAATGTTTCTCATGATACACACCTTGATGTTATTAATGCCAGCACCCGGCCACTGGCGGGTATCTAAATTCTTCCACTTGTCCAGCAGTATCTGGGCGGAGTCTCGATGGGGGTCAACCAATGAGAATCCCGTTATGTTCATCCCCCCTACCCGGAAGTTGGTTAAATTCATCTCTAACATACCCTGAAACAAACAATACATGACGTAGTTACAACAGCACCCCGTTATGTTAATCCCCCTGTCTACCCTGAACATTCATCTCTAACTTACCCTGAAACAAACAATACCTGACGTAGTTAAAGACCAAAGAAACTGATGTCGCCAATGTTTTGCCTTCCATTGTTTGTTTTAAGCAGTGGTGTCAAGCCTTCATTGAAACGATACGAGAACTTTTGACGAGAAAAAAACGAATGGCATTTTAAAACGAGAGACAGCTGCTTGTGCACAGAACAAACTCAGAAAGAATGAAAGACGATGTCGACGCCTTGAGGTTTTAATACCAGTATCATTAAAAGCTTTTACACAAAAGGAATTATGAAATATACAAAGGAGACACACATCCGAACACACACACACACACACACACACACACACACACACACATACAAACACAGACACAGACACAGACACACAGACACACAGACACAGACACACACACACACACACATACCTAAAGTGTGGATGGTTACCTAAGAGGCGGCACTGGGTGTAGTGCCTTTCTAGTGCACTTGCACTACAACAGCACTGGGTGCAGTACTCGCTCCGGCATCGAAGAATTTTGCACTAAAAAATGCACAAAATTTGACCTATTTCGTCGCCTATAGAGGACGGAAAGAATGTCATTTTGAACATTGTTATGACATTCTTTCCGTCAAAAAAGTCAATTTAACGGTGTTAAATGAAGCGACCATCCACACAATTAGGTTGCCATCCAGAGTTTAGGTTGCCATCCACGTGTGGATGGTTGCCTTATGGTGATTTAGGCAACCAAACCTGTGGAAACGGGGGTACACACACACGCACACACACAGACACACACACACACACACACACACACACACACACACACACACACACATATATATTGGTAGGCAATTGCTCCGAAATGTATACTTACCAAATCTCCTAATAAAAAGTGAAATTTAGAATTGTTTATATCTGTCGCTCGCATCTGAAAAGAAAGAGGCAAATAGTTGAAATGTATAACAGCACACACAACAAGTGGAAAATGTATGTTACAAACGTAAGGCAAAATACTAGGATATACACAAACACACACAGCTTGCACCGCAAAGCAAGCACCAATATATTTGTTTGTTGAAATGTGTAATTAGCCAGCCAGCCAGCCAGACAGACATCAGAATAGAGCAGTGAATGGAAAGACAGAACCAGCCCCAGCAGAAGAAGAATACCAAGAGAAGAAGACGGAGGATGCGAGAGGGGGGGGGGGGGGGGGGAAACGTGGAACATACAGGCCCCTCTTAGGAACAAAACGTTGGACGAAAATTAAACAAACGCGTTGAGAAATCACAGTATTTCGAGTATTTCTGCTGTGTGGTGACATAATTTCGACCCTAAAGCCAAACTATGTAGCTCTTTGGGCAATTGGAAACCATATATCATTGGTAAATAATACCCCTTTTTTTTGGACCTCAGTTGCATGCAGGCTGCTGCAACCCTTCTTTTTTTTGTTTTTTGTTGTTGTTGGGCGGGGAGCATCCTTCTTCATAGGTCTTTTTATTTTTTTATTTTTTCTACTTCTTTCCGCTTATCCTTAATACCTAGCCTGGACATGTATTCATATGATGGACACTCTTCACTACAGTTACTCTAACGTTACAGCTATTTCATTCACCTTTGCTATGTCTAGTAGTTTGTGCGTTTGTTTGCGTGTATGTGCGTGTGTGTGTGTGAGTGCGTGTGTGTGTGTGTGTGTGTGTGTGTGTGTGTGTGTGTGTGTGTGTGTGTTGTTGTTGTTGTTGTTCCCATATTTCTGTTAAGTAATATCATTTTCAGCGGGACAATACATAACAAGTTAATTAATCCAACGCTCGATGGACAAAGGCGAGAATTTACAAATTACCAATTACAGTACTAGTTTTCAGCACAGCATCATACGGCGCATATATAAATAACTTTACATTAACAGCACTATACTACTATTTATCTATATTCTTATACACAGTTCAATTTTACTAGAGATTTCGAAGTCGAGCTTGGTTCTGAAATAAGACCTTCATGTTAGTTTTTGGATTTCCGTACTTAAACTGGCTTATGCACATTTTCGATATCAATATAAGGTGATTAATTATGAAGGTTTTCTCTCTGGGGATATCACGTGTGAAATACCCAAAAAGAGCCTCTTCGCAGCTTAACTTTATATTTTTGCCTGTACATTTAAATATGTACCCTTGACATTCCTGCCATATGGGTTGCACTGCTCTACACTGCCAGAAAAAGTGCTCGATGAATAATACCCTTCTAACAAACAAGCAATCACTCGCAATGAGATAAACAGAGTAAAATACCCACCACTCGAAGTATAATCTCCTCCGCCTCATCCACTTGAACATCCAGGAGAATTCTTCTCAATGTCTTTTCTTCCTGTTTGTGTAACTGCCGTAGAACGTTATAGCAGTTGTCCACAGAGGCTACTCGTTTAGCGTCAATGCTCAAAAACCTGTCGTGCGCGTTCACTGCTTGGAACAGCTGCTGCAGACGTATTAATCCTGAAAAATAGAAAAAACGTCAACATGGCTGAAAGAAAGAGGGATGTAACGAGAAGAAGACCACCAAACTAACAAGGTGTCATAGCACACACACAGCGGCAGCGACACAACCACTATGTACACCACTACCACAACCACCCCCCTAACAAAATAGGATACAAAAAAGGGCATATTGGTACACACAAAGAAACACCCCGGGTCACGTAATCCTTACTTAACGTGTGTACCACATAAAGTCTCTTCAAACACCTCAAAGCGACCAAAAGCTATTTTACACCTTTATTAAACATTATCTTCATAAAACACAAAACAGTGCCTCACCATTACTACCACTCCAACCGCCAACACCAACCACAACCGCAACAACCACAACCACAACAACAACAACAACAACAACAACAACAGCTCTACTATTACAACAGAGCTAAGGAAACCAGACGCAGACTCTTGCAGACCAACATATTAAACAAGCTCAACAAAACAAACTCTCATAAGGAAGCAGCTCGCTCCTGATCTGAGATTTACATCTCCCACTGACATTTCGTGTTGCCCAGGAATGCACCTGCCCGCATGGAGCCCGCAGACTGTTTGTGAGCAACATTTCTCAATCTTGCGCCAAAAAGGGTAACGCATTTCGACATGTTCGTCTTCAAATGGCAAACCTGACTCCCGAGAAAGCCTCGTTATTGAAACGAAGGCGTATTTAGCAGGGGCAGGTGTTTTAGCAAGAAAACCAGAACAATGTTTGCTTTGAGTTACCAGTGTGTTAAAACTACGGGGATAGCTCAAAGACCCTCTCCGCTCACCGTCTCAGATTTGACCAGGACTTTACCTTGGATAAGACCACCCCCCCCCCCCCCCACTTGGTCACATATACACAATCAACAGCCTGGCGCTCTTTGTGCACACTGCTATTTTTGTTTGTTTGTTTGTTTGTTTGCTTAACGCCCAGCCGACCACGAAGGGCCATATCAGGGCGGTGCTGCTTTGACATATAACGTGCGCCACACACAAGACAGAAGTCGCAGCACAGGCTTCATGTGTCTCACCCAGTCACATTATTCTGACACCGGACCAACCAGTCCTAGCACTAACCCCATAATGCCAGACGCCAGGCGGAGCAGCCACTAGATTGCCAATTTTAAAGTCTTAGGTATGACCCGGCCGGGGTTCGAACCCACGACCTCCCGATCACGGGGCGGACGCCTTACCACTAGGCCAACCGTGCCGGTCTATTTTTGTTACAGAATTGATATCAATTGTTGGACGTTCATTCATAAAAAAAGAAGCAACTCCCCACAGCAAGCAGCCAGGGTGATGCTTTGTGGTATGTGACCAAGTGGAGGGATGGTCTAATCCTGTCTTTAAGCATGGCTAGATCTGAGACAGAGAGGAGAACTGTGTTCACAAGGCGGAGGAGTGCTCCTTTAAACACAAAGTAAAACATTTTTTGAAAAAACGAATACAAAAAATTGGTCAAAGTTATTTATCTTTTTGAAACATACAGGATGTCACGTTTCAATAAATCACTCAAGGTGATTATGAACCGGTTAATTACTACTAATTAACTAACCACACCACGATCCACTCTCGCAGGCATACAATTAAATAGAGTCAACAAAAGTATAAGTTTCAGACGCCTGTTTATATATAAACTCTCCACCTCCCTCGAGCCTTCACTCAAAATATGTTCCTTTTACGTTCTCAACACGTAAAAAACCAGTGTTCACTGACAAAATGCCAGTAGTATGTAGAAAATTATAGTAACACGCTGAACCCGTGTAAATACAGTCAAATGAGAATGTTCTGTTCGAAAAGCTCTAGTTCGTGCAGGTGTCACACACCCCACGTTGTCCCTACTCCAATGAAATCATAGATACGAAAAGACAACGGTGGTCAACGGGGTGCGTACGACATGGTGCACTTAGCTTTATCTCTGCTGCTGCTGCTTAGCCGGTATGCTGGTTAGTCGGTTCGCTGGTTAGCCGGTCTCCTGGTTAGCCGGTCTCCTGGTTAGCCGGTCTCCTGGTTAGCCGGTCTCCTGGTTAGCGTAGCCTCAACAGTTCCCGCCAGAGTCAGCCGTGCCGATGTTACGGGAACGTAACGAACGAACGAAACGAACGAACGAAGGAAGGCTGCAAACAGAAAGCATCGGTGCACTAAACATGTCAGCTACCCCTCACCCACCACCTTAAAACATGTCATCTTTAAATATCTCATCGAGCACGTGGGCCTGCACAAAACTGACTTTTTACAACAACAAAACAGCCATTTTCCGTCCTTCTCTCCCTATCTGCAAAAACCATATACAGATTAGTATTTTAGCGTCACAGAGAGTAAATTATGCGCTAACCTGGAAAGAACAACAGAGAGTATTTCATTCCACAACACAGACTCATCAACAGCGTTAAATAATGATTTATTACCTCAAAAGCCTATGGTTGTAACTCTCAATGGAAGCAAAGTCCGCCTCCTCCCTGGAACAGTCTCTGTTCGTCAACAGTGACCCAAAACGTCCAGAACCCCTTGTCGAATCCTTATGCGAAAGCCATCGCCGACGAAGGAAATGTGACGACTTGTCCTCAGCAAAATACGTGGCAGAGGAAAGGAATAACTTGTGGAAGTTCCCCTAGAGTGCCGAATATGATACTCGGTGAAAAACCATCATACTCTAGTAACTGTGTGTTAGGTCCTTCCCCTTCTGCCGCTGGGTGTCAAGTGTGTCGTCCTTGAGTCTCTGACAGACCACCTAGCCAAATACACGTGACTGACCTTGTCACCAAACCAGTCCAGCTATACACAGTTTTGCCTCCCTAAGCAGGAAAAAGACACGAGAAACTCAATCCCTGAAAATCCCGTGCGCGCTGTCAGCGAAAAAAACCGTCAGCCCTATGACAGCAGAAACCTGCACTGTGAAGCTCGTGCGTTCCAAAACATCCGTGCTCGTAGAGCACCGTCAGCAAACTCTGCTGTAACCCAATATCACGCACAGGCGCTTTCTATCATACACGACCCAGAACAGGCACTCCACTGAGTGACGCTTTCTTGGTCTCTGTCACCCGATCGTGACACACCTCCCCTCTTCAAGACGAAACCTCGGTTTCGCTCACAGTCATGTTCTCCTCTCCAGCCCGAGAGAGAAAGTCAGCTCCAACATTGTTGGCGCCCGGAATGACGCGTACCGTGAATTGGTACGGTTGGAGAATCAACGCCCAGCGCATAAGTCTGGCGTTTGCCAACCTTGCAACCTGAAGATATTGCAGAGGTTGATGATCTGTTTCCAGACAGAAAGGTCGTCCTCAAGAACGAGCAACCCCTCGTTTCACCCCTGATGACTGCAACCTTCTCTGTCTTCTTGTCTTTGTTCTTCTGGTCTTTGTTCTTCTCCCCGTAGGCTGTCCTCTCTATGTAGGCGCGCAGCAGGTTGGCGTGGTACAGGCGTGCTTTCCCGTGCATCATGATCCTGTAGTCGTTCTGGCCCACCCTCGCTGTCACCTCAAAAGGTCCTTGCCACTGCAGTTGTAGCTTGTTGTGTTTGACAGGTAGAAGTAGCAACACCCGTTCTCCGATCTTGAAGCTGCGCGGCCGTGCCTTGCGGTCGAATCCTCGCGCGTAACGCTGTGCTGCTCTTCCCAGGTTCTCTTGAGCCAGTTTGCAGGTCTCTTCAATCCTGTTCCTGAGTTCTACGATGTAGGTCGCTGTCGTCTGCACCTCCTCGTCAGCTTCTTCGTCTGTCCAAGCCTGACGCAGGATAGCCATGGGACCGCGTACCTGTCTGCCGTACAACAACTCAAATGGGGAAAAGCCCAAGCTCTCCTGAGGAACCTCGCGGTATGCAAAAAGCAATGCTGGGATGTACCTGTCCCACGTGCGTGGTTTCTCCTGAGCTAGTTTCCTCAGCATGGTCTTCAAGGTGCCATTGAACCTTTCCACCAGTCCGTTGCACTGAGCATGGTAAGGAGTGGTGAAGTGCTGCTCCAGTGATAGCAGTCGTGCTGCCTCCGCCATCACTCCTCCCGTGAACTGCGTGCCTCTGTCGGTGAGTACCTCTGATGGAATTCCCAGCCGGGACCACATAGTAACCAGAGCCTCAGCTACTCGCGTGGCTTCAATCGATTTCAGAGGGATCGCCTCTGGGTATCGAGTAGCGTAGTCCACCATGGTCAAAATGTATCTGTTTCCGTCCTCAGACGCAGGCAAGATGGGCCCGATGATGTCCACTGCCACCCGACGAAAGGGTTCGTCGATGAGCGGCATCTTCTCCAAGGGGACCTTCCTCACCCTTCCTTTGGCAACCACCTTCTGGCACTTATCGCAGGACGCACAGAAACGTCGGACATCCGTGCAGATGCCTGGCCAGTAAAAGTGGCGCCAGACACGATCCGTGGTCTTCTTGGTACCAAGATGACCTCCCAGAATCGAGTCGTGTGCCGTTGCCATGACACCCTCGCGAAACTCGCGAGGCACGACAACCTGTTTGAATGTACCTTCTTGGTTGCTGAACTCCCGGTAGAGCAACTTCTTGTCCCTGAGGAACCTTGACCTCCCATGCTTCCCGCTCAGCTTCACCTTCCCCGACTTCGCGTGCTCCCGAGGAGTAGCTAAGGTCGGGTCAGAATCCTGAGCCTTCGCGAGAAGCGCGGGGGTCACGTTCCCCAGGGCAGCTCGTGCAGCAGGTAGGGGTTTGAGAGGTTTGTCCTCTCGCTCCGCCTGTGCCCGCGTGAGCACTGAAATGACGTCGGGAGACCGATAAACGGGAACCTCCCTGGTGACGCCGTCCACAAACTGAACCCGGTTTCCAATGAGCAGGTCGCATGGAGGATCGTCCATGACGACGGCCACAATGGTCCCCGTGAACAACGGGGTTACGACCTTGATCACTGCCGTGTTCAAGTCGTAAGCGTGAGATGCCTCGGCCATTCTCACCCTGATGCTGTCTCCTGTGTAGGCCATAGCTGGAACTAGACTCGCCCGAACCACTATCATGTCTGCCCCTGTGTCCCGCAGACCTTCGCCCTTCACTCCGTTAACGTAGACGTTGCAGTGGGGCTGGAAATGTTTCCTGGAGCACGGAACGCAGAGTTGTGGAATGGTGCATGAGCTCGTGACGTCCCTGAACTCCTCACTGCCAACGAAGTGAACGCCCTTCTGGTCAGCCTGTCTCTTGTGGCAGTCCTTCTTCACGTGGCCCCGCTTGTTGCAGTAGTAACACTGGATGTCAGTTCTGGAACTTGATCCTTTGTGTCCCTGATCGTCCTTCCCGTCCTTGGGTCCTGAAGAACCCGAATTTCCCGATTTTCCTGGCCGTGAGCCTGAGGATTTGCCGGAGATCGCCTGGGCGTCCTCGTGCACTCTGATCCAGTCGGCTGCTTCCTGAGTAGTCTTTGGCTGGTGCTCCTGCACGAAGGTCACCACCTCAGGTCGCAGGCTGGACATCAGTTGCTCCATGACAATGAGGTCGGCAAGGTCGTTGACGGTCCAGTCCTTTTCGGCCATCTCCACCCAGCGCCGCAGGTAGAGATTAAGGCGTGCCACAAACTGATGACTCAGCTCGCCGCTCAGTCTCTTGCTGTTACGCAGACGTCGTCTGTAGGCTTCAGCAGTCAGGTTGAAGCGCTGGAGTAACGCCTTCTTTAGTGCCTGATAGTCTCTCGCCTCGTCGTCCTCCAAAGCGTTGTAGAGCTGCAATGCGCGTCCCTTTAAGCAGGTGCTAAGGCGGCTAGCCCACGTGGCCTCTTCCCACTTCTGGTCGGATGCAATGCGCTCAAACCGGCGTAAAAAGTCGTCGAGCTCGTCCTTGTCATCGTCGAACGTCGGCAGTCTCGTACGGTCGGCAACAAACGTCGGCGCGCTAGCCTGAGTAAGCGTACCCTTCTCGGCCTGTAGCCTAGCTAGCTCTAGCTGGAGATCGCGATCCGCCTGCTCTTTCTCTTTCCGTTCCTGTCTGTCACGCTCGGCCTGTCGTTCCTGTCTCTCAAGCTCGTCTTTCTTTTCTTGTCTGTCTCGTTCTCTTTCTTGTCTGTCAAGTTCGTCTTTCCTTTCCTGTCTGTCTCGTTCTGCCTGTCGTTCCCTTTCTTGTCTGTCAAGTTCGTCTTTCTTTTCCTGTCTGTCACGTTCTTCTTTCCTTTCCTGTCTGTCTCGTTCAGCCTGTCGTTCTGCCTGTCGTTCCCTTTCTTGTCTGTCAAGTTCGTCCTTCTTGTCCTGTCGGTCACGTTCTTCTTTTCTTGTCAGTCGCTCAAATTCTTCCTTCCGTTCTACTTCTAAGCGTTTTAGAACGCTTCGGGCTCTAACGCGTGCGTCTCGCTCAGTCGGTTGCTCGCTCCCAGGAGTCTCGAAAGTTATTCTCCTCGTAGGAGATCCCCCTGTAGCCATGGTTAGTTTTAGCAAAGCTTTATTACCAAAATAAGTCTAACGCAGCTATAGCTAGAACACGCGGTGATGAAAGCGGTGGATACAAAAATCCAGCAACCAGAAAATGCAGAAGAAAAATCCAAACGGTGTAGAACAAATCGCGTAGCCTACTTTATGGCTGCTTTTTGCGGTGAAACAAAGTGTTTCCCACAGCCGTGGCCTACTTTATCGGCTGCTTTTTGCGGTGAAACAGAGTGTCTCCCACAGCCTTGGTTAGGACAGAAGTCCTCGGACCCTTCCCCCCCAAAATTCCAACAAAGTCAAAATATGGAGAAAAATCCAAGTAAAACAAGACGGTAGAAATGTAACCTGTTACAGAATGCGAAACAACAATGTAGAGAAAACTGAGTAAAACGAACAACAAATCCGTTAACCCCGCTCAGCTCTCTGCAACGGAAAACTCTGAACGTACAACAACAAAGATTCACAAACAAAGGAAAGGGAAGTAATCACAGTTAGCGCATACAATAACTCACAAATTACAATTTACATTTCCTGCAAGATGTGAATCGCTTAAGGTGTGGTATATGATCAAAACTATACAAAAAAGGGTAGCACCAAGCAGAAAATAAGTCGAGCACTGACGAGATTATCTGCTCTTAGTTATCCTTAATTGGTGGGTCTTTATCAGTCAGAAATTAACTGAGTAAATCCCGGCTTGGCCCCCACGTGTCACGTTTCAATAAATCACTCAAGGTGATTATGAACCGGTTAATTACTACTAATTAACTAACCACACCACGATCCACTCTCGCAGGCATACAATTAAATAGAGTCAACAAAAGTATAAGTTTCAGACGCCTGTTTATGTATAAACTCTCCACCTCCCTCGAGCCTTCACTCAAAATATGTTCCTTTTACGTTCTCAACACGTAAAAAACCAGTGTTCACTGACAAAATGCCAGTAGTATGTAGAAAATTATAGTAACACGCTGAACCCGTGTAAATACAGTCAAATGAGAATGTTCTGTTCGAAAAGCTCTAGTTCGTGCAGGTGTCACACACCCCACGTTGTCCCTACTCCAATGAAATCATAGATACGAAAAGACAACGGTGGTCAACGGGGTGCGTACGACATGGTGCACTTAGCTTTATCTCTGCTGCTGCTGCTTAGCCGGTATGCTGGTTAGTCGGTTCGCTGGTTAGCCGGTCTCCTGGTTAGCCGGTCTCCTGGTTAGCCGGTCTCCTGGTTAGCCGGTCTCCTGGTTAGCGTAGCCTCAACAGTTCCCGCCAGAGTCAGCCGTGCCGATGTTACGGGAACGTAACGAACGAACGAAACGAACGAACGAAGGAAGGCTGCAAACAGAAAGCATCGGTGCACTAAACATGTCAGCTACCCCTCACCCACCACCTTAAAACATGTCATCTTTAAATATCTCATCGAGCACGTGGGCCTGCACAAAACTGACTTTTTACAACAACAAAACAGCCATTTTCCGTCCTTCTCTCCCTATCTGCAAAAACCATATACAGATTAGTATTTTAGCGTCACAGAGAGTAAATTATGCGCTAACCTGGAAAGAACAACAGAGAGTATTTCATTCCACAACACAGACTCATCAACAGCGTTAAATAATGATTTATTACCTCAAAAGCCTATGGTTGTAACTCTCAATGGAAGCAAAGTCCGCCTCCTCCCTGGAACAGTCTCTGTTCGTCAACAGTGACCCAAAACGTCCAGAACCCCTTGTCGAATCCTTATGCGAAAGCCATCGCCGACGAAGGAAATGTGACGACTTGTCCTCAGCAAAATACGTGGCAGAGGAAAGGAATAACTTGTGGAAGTTCCCCTAGAGTGCCGAATATGATACTCGGTGAAAAACCATCATACTCTAGTAACTGTGTGTTAGGTCCTTCCCCTTCTGCCGCTGGGTGTCAAGTGTGTCGTCCTTGAGTCTCTGACAGACCACCTAGCCAAATACACGTGACTGACCTTGTCACCAAACCAGTCCAGCTATACACAGTTTTGCCTCCCCAAACAGGAAAAAGACACGAGAAACTCAATCCCTGAAAATCCCGTGCGCGCTGTCAGCGAAAAAAACCGTCAGCCCTATGACAGCAGAAACCTGCACTGTGAAGCTCGTGCGTTTCAAAACATCCGTGCTCGTAGAGCACCGTCAGCAAACTCTGCTGTAACCCAATATCACGCACAGGCGCTTTCTATCATACACGACCCAGAACAGGCACTCCACTGAGTGACGCTTTCTTGGTCTCTGTCACCCGATCGTGACACAGGAAATGTTTACTTTGATATATTTTCATATTGACTCCAATTTTTGTCTTTCTTCCTCGTAAATTTGCAAATACATAGCAACTATCTGTGATGGTGAAACGGAGTTACGCATAGTTTTTGCTTTGGGTTTCCAGTCTATAATTATGTCCGTTATTTTGCTAGACTTGTATTATGTAGACCTGTAATAGTTAGAAACAAATTAAACACGATAATAAAGGAAATTGTGTTCTCGAAGTTAAACCCCAAAGGTGCATCGCATTGGCTAAACCCGGCATCATCGGTAATGTATTCACCCCTCTTCAACAAGAAGACTCGCCTCTCTTTCAAAGATAATGATGCTGCTTTAAAAAACGTGGTTATTTTCTCCCAAAACAGACACGTACATGAACTTAATTATTACATAACACAGAAACTTTCTTCAGCGTACCAGACCGAGTAGGAACGACCAAAAATAAAACACTTAGAATGTGAATACAAGTCAACAGTCTTACCTTCGTCAGAATCATAAATATAATACACTTTTGTCCATCCATAGTAAAAAATAAGGTCCACAAGAGCGTTGACATAAATAGGACGCATGTAAATCTGGAATGACGTATTCGATGACGTATTTTGCGCCATGCTGAATGTGACGAAGGGCACTTTAAACGTGTTGGTATATGATTGGATGGTTGCCATCGATGACGCGTTGGACACACCAAAGATGGCGAAAGTTCCACTGGCCAGATGCTTGCACACTGAAACACAAAAGATAAAGAAAAACCATAAGTGGAACTTATCTGTACAATTTTAAGTCTGGAGAGCTACACATAAGCTTTAGTAATCACAACCCGTCAAATAATGGACCACATAATTATGTGACCCTCCACCACGGAGTGAGTCGCATGTCACCTTTGCATGATTTTCATATTTTTACATTTTCCTAAAGAGTTTTTTATGCTCTATCTAGTGGTGAAAACCGTTTTAGAAAAGAGCGACAACTGTTTGAGTTATAAGCCTGTGACTAAGGTGACCCTCACACTGTTATCAGACACTCCCCGGACTTATATTAAGCCTAGCGCAGAACCGCGCGAGGTGACATGCGACTCATTTCGTGGTTGAGGGTCACATATTGAGATAACTAGAACAGAATGATCTGCACAATCACAACAACAACTGTCTTCTTCTTCTTGTTTGCCTCTTTTTACATTTAGTCAAGTTTTGACTAAATGTTTTAACATAGAGGGGGGGATCGAGACGAGGGTCGTGGTGTATGTGTGTGTGTCTGTCTGTCTGTGTGTGTGTGTGTAGAGCGATTCAGACTAAACTACTGGACCGATCTTTATGAAATTTGACATGAGAGTTCCTGGGAATGATATCCCCGGACGTTTTATTTTTTATTTTTTCGATAAATGTCTGTGATGACGTCATATCCGGCGTTTTGTAAAAGTTGAGGCGGCACTGTCACACTCTCATTTTTCAATCAAATTGATTGACATTTTGGCAAAGCAATCTTCGACGAAAGCCGGACTCTGGTATTGCATTTAAGCTTGGTGGCTTACAAAATAATTAATGAGTTTGGTCATTAAAAATCGGAAACTTGTCATTAAAAAACATTTTTTTAAACGATCCAAAAACAATTCATCTTATTCTTCGTCATTTTCTGATTCCAAAAACATATACATATGTTATATTTGGATTACAAACAAGCTCTGAAAATTAAAAATATGAAATTATTATTAAAATTTATTGTCCGAAATCGATTTAGAAACAATTTCATCTTATTCCTTGTCGGTCCCTGATTCCAAAAACATATAGATATGATATGTTTGGATTAAAAACAAACTCAGTACGCTAAAAAGAATAGAGATACAGAAAAGCGTGTTATCCTACTCAGCGCGACCATTACCGCACTATTCTGGCTTGTCGATTTCACTGCCTTTGCCACGAGCGGTGGACTGACGAAACTACGAGTATGCGGTCTTGGTGAAAAAATGCAATGCGTTCAGTTTCATTCTGTGAGTTCGACAGCTTGACTAAATGTTGTTATTTCGCCTTACGCGACTTGTTTTAGCTGAGGTGGGTCGGGAAGGACGGGAGGGGGGGCGGTGCATTTGAACGGGTGAATCTTAATGTTGAATGTGTCAGATAAAGATGGCAGGGCCAAGGGGAAGAGAAGAGAGAGAGAGAGAGAGAGAGAGAGAGAGAGAGAGAGAGAGAGAGACAGAGACAGAGACAGAGACAGAGAGAGACAGAGAGATAGACAGAGAGATAGACAGAGACAGAGAGAGAGAGAGAGCCAGAGAGAGAGAGAGAGAGAGCCAGAGAGAGAGAGAGAGACTCAGACTCAGACCTTTATTACAAACGGATAAAGGTTTTAGGCAAAGCCTATTCTTCCAACCTGTCCTTTATACAACACATAAAGACAGACGCACATAAAAGAGAGAGAGAGAGAGAGAGAGAGAGAGAGAGAGAGAGAGAGAGAGAGAGAGTGAGAGAGAGAGAAAGAGAGAGAGTGAAAGAAAGAGGGAGAGAGACAGAGATAGCGCATAGTGCTTTTAGTTATGCGCTATAGAAATCTCCTTAATAAATAAAGAGTGAGAGAGAGAGAGAGTGAGAGAGAGAGACTTAGACTTAGACTTAGAACATTTTATTCACATAAAGGGTAGACATTTTAGGCCATAGGCTTAATCTTACAATGTGCCCTTTACATTCACACAAACACATATTCACGCGTGCGCCCGACTAGAATCATAGAAACATCAAACATACAGTAATAATAAATGAGAAAAGTTTTAGAGAGAGAGAGACAGAGAGAGAGAGACAGACAGAGACTCAGAGAGAGTGAGAGAGAGACAGAGAGAGAAAGACAGAGAGAGAGGTAGAGACAGACAGAGAGACTCAGACTCAGACTTAGAACTTTATTACAAAGGATAAAGGCTTTAGGCAAAGCCTATTCTTCCAACCTGTCCTTAATACAACACATAAAGACAGACGCACATACAAAAATATAAATTCAATCATATAAAATACAGAAATACATTGTATGGAATGCAACACAATGTGCATTTAAGGAATTACATAAGGAGAACTCAAAAATTACAAAATTACATTGACATAGTTATACCTTTCATTTGGGAATAAAGTTGCTCCGATCAGCTACACATCCGTTAACACTAGTACATAATGTTTAACAAAATAACAATCGAGCAAGACATTTCATTCACGAATGATGTGTGAACGTGACTGTCTCTTAAACATTTTCACTGATGAAGTTACATTTCTTATCTGTTGGGGGAAGGAGTTCCAGAGAAACGCTCCCGAGAAGGCTAAGCTCGATTTGTAGAGGTCTATGCGAGGTATAGGAGGGATGACTTTTTTTGGACCCATATCTTTTTGTGGCATGTTTGAAATGTGATTGCAAATATTTAGGACAGTCGTTATTTAGAATTGTATACATGAACACAGCCTTGTTTAACGTCAACTGATCTTTCAAGGGGAGGACATTCAGGAGCTTTAGTTTATCATCCGTGGACCTATTCAAATCATGCAGAATAAGTTTTGCAGCTCGGCGATGCAGGGAATTGAGTCTTTTTAAATGAACATCACTGCAGTTATCCCAATGGTTGAAAACGACGTTAAACACCAAATAAAGAAAGAAAAGAAAAGTTATCCCAAAGTGTCGATGCGAAGTTTATATGAGGCATTATGTGGGCGTAATAGAACATTTTGAGTGCTGCAGAATCTGCGTAATGCCTTAATTTTGATAACAGGTACACATTTGTTGATACTAGTTTGCAAATATTACTCAAATGAGTTTGCCATTTCAACTCTTGATCAATGGTAACACCCAATAATCTATGTTCCCTAACTTGCTGCACTTGAGTTGAACCAACTGACAGTTGTAATTGTAAAGGACTTAATTGGTGTTTTTGTCTCGTGGTTATCACCATACTCTTTGTTTTAATCGGATGAATGATCATTGCATTAGAAACGCACCACTCAGTGATTTCATCCACACTTGTTTGAAGAGAAGAGTTGACGGATTCCAAAGATTTTTGACTGGTGTGAACAGAAGAGTCATCCGCGAAGAACTCACATCTAACTTTTTCATCGGACACATGAAGGGGTTGGTAAATCATTTATATAAATACAGAACAATATAGGTCCTAATACAGACCCTTGAGGGACACCACTCCTGACAAACTCGTTTGACGAAGTTTTACAGTTAATGGATACATACTGTTTCCGTTTTGAAATATACGATTCAAAAAAGGCACAGGCGGAGTCGTCTTTTAAATAGCACTTAATTTCTTTAGTAGAAGTGAGTGAGTGAGAGAGAGAGAGGGAGAGAGAGAGAGAGAGAGAGAGAGAGAGAGAGAGAGAGAGAGAGAGAGAGAGAGAGAGAGAGAGAGAGAGAGAGAATAAGAATAAGAATAAGAATAAGAATACTTTATTATCTCATAGAGAAATTCAGGCGTGGTACATAACAATAGTACAAACAAGACATTGATTTTACATAAAACATATAGCACTATATAACAGGGCAGGTTATAGAAACACCTTCCCCATACCTCTCTGGACATTCCTTGCATTGTTCTTACGCATTCAGACATGAACACATCCATGTCTCACTTACACATCGCACACATGGACATTCTTATACGCTCAACTTACCCATTCACACATGGACATTCCACCACGCTCCACTTACACATTCTTATACGCTCCACTTACACATTCACACATGGGCATTCTTATATGCTCCACTCCCACATGGACATTCGACTACGCCCACTTACACGTTCACACATGGACATCTTTAAAGCACTGCGCGAGAGAGAGAGAGAGAGAGAGAGAGAGAGAGAGAGAGAGAGAGAGAGAGAGAGAGAGAGAGAGAGAGAGAGAGAGAGAGAGAGTGAGAGAGAGAGAGAGAGGGAGAGAGAGAGAGAGAGATGGAGACAGACAGAACAGAAACAGACAGAGACAGGCAAGAAGTGAGACAGTGAAACATGATGAGAATGAGAACACTAACAGCTTTGTCCTCTAAACGTACAGCTGCTAAAAGCGTGTGTGTTTTTTTCTCTATTTTTCCCAACAACAAAAACGCCTGACCATAACTACTCTTTAACATCCTCTCCTTAATCTACTCTAATTCCATAGCCGTTGTTATGACAACGTCGAGCAGCGTGATGGAGGCAGCGAATACCTCCGCCGTTCACATAGAAAAAAAAGAAGAAAAAAAAAGAAAAAAGAAGAAAACGACGGCAAGCCATTTGCAAATCTTTATTCCGGGTTGGTACGTCAATACGATGTCTTGTATTGATTGTGTGACCAAAACACCATTCCGGGTCTCTCAATAGTCGAAGGCCTTTATATCTCATGACTGTGGTCGTTTTTATGCCCGGTCAATGATGGAAGAGATGCCCTCCCCCCCCCCCCCCCAATTCCTCGCACGCCTACACCCCCACCCCCCCTCCCTTACCTCCACATCCCAATTTTCTTCCAGCCGCCGTTCCCCTTTTCCATGTCAGTGCGTCGCTCTTGCGGAATACTGATTGTCAACCCACTGCTGCGGTTCTTTTCTTGATGTGTTGTTGTTGTCGTCATCGTTGTTATTGTTGTTGTTGTTGTTGTTGTTGTTGTTGTTTTAGGAAACTACATTCTTAGAAGAACTAATTCAGGAAATCTTATCGAAAAGAACACCCACGATGGTTCGTAGTTGTGTCAGAAAACGCCCTGCTCCGGAGTTTTCAAAAACTTTAAAGACTAAATGCCCATGGAAAAGACTGGATAACACTCCAAAGAAGACAAAAGAGAGCGATAAAAAGAAAAGAAAAAAATCAGACAGAAAGAAGAAAGAAAGTAACACAAAAGCTAACAATCGGCACAAAAAAGAGGTGAGATTCAACCACACGTTGAAGAGCCTGAATGTTCCGGTGAAGATCAAAGAAAGAAAGAAAGAAAGAAAGAAAGCCAGAAAGAAAGAAAGAAAGGAAGAAAGAAAGAAAGAAAGAGACAAAGAAAGAAAGAGACAAAGAAAGAAAGCCAGAAAGAAAGAAAGAAAGCCAGAAAGAAAGAAAGAAAGCCAGAAAGAAAGAAAGAAAGGAAGAAAGAAAGAAAGAAAGAGACAAAGAAAGAAAGCCAGAAAGAAAGAAAGAAAGCCAGAAAGAAAGAAAGAAAGAAAGAAAGAAAGAAAGAAAGCCAGAAAGAAAGACAGAAAGAAAGAAAGCCAGAAAGAAAGAAAGAAAGCCAGAAAGAAAGAGAGAAAGAAAGAAAGCCAGAAAGAAAGAAAGAAAGCCAGAAAGAAAGACAGAAAGAAAGAAAGCCAGAAAGAAAGAAAGCAAGAGAAAAAGAAAGAAAGTCAGAAAGAAATAAAGAAAGAAAAAAAGCCAGAAAGCCAGAAAGAAAGAAAGAAAGCCAGAAATAAATAAAGAAAGAAAGCCAGAAAGCCAGAAAGGAAGAAAGAAAGTCAGAAACAAAGAAAGTCAGAAACAAAGAAAGTCAGAAACAAAGAAAGAAAGAAAGACAGAAAGAAAGAAAGCCAGAAAGAAAGGAAGAAAGAAAGTCAGAAAGAAAGAAAGAAAGAAAGAAAGAAAGAAAGAAAGAAAGAAAGAAAGACAGAAAGAAAGAAAGAAAGAAAGAAAGAAAGAAAGAAAGAAAGACAGAAAGAAAGAAAGAAAGAAAGAAAGAAAGAAAGACAGAAAGAAAGAAAGAAAGAAAGAAAGCAAGAAAGAAAGAAAGAAAGAAAGACAGAAAGAAAGCAAGAAAGAAAGAAAGAAAGAAAGAAAGACAGAAAGAAAGAAAGAAAGAAAGAAAGAAAGAAAGCAAGAAAGAAAGAAAGCAAGAAAGAAAGAAAGAGACAAAGAAAGAAAGCCAGAAAGAAAGAAAGAAAGCCAGAAAGAAAGAAAGAAAGAAAGAAAGCCAGAAAGAAAGAAAGAAAGAAAGAAAGAAAGCCAGAAAGAAATAAAGAAAGAAAGAAAGCCAGAAAGCCAGAAAGAAAGAAAGAAAGCCAGAAATAAATAAAGAAAGAAAGCCAGAAAGCCAGAAAGAAAGAAAGAAAGAAAGAGGGAATGAAAGAATGAAAGAAAGAAAGTATCCAGAAAGAAAGAAAGAAAGAAAGAAAGAAAGAAAGAAAGAAAGAAAGAAAGAAAGACAGAAAGAAAGAAAGAAAGAAAGACAGAAAGAAAGAAAGAAAGACAGAAAGAAAGAAAGAAAGACAGAAAGAAAGAAAGAAAGAAAGAAAGAAAGAAAGAAAGAAAGAAAGAAAGAAAGAAAGAAAGAAAGAAAGCAAGAGAGAAAGAAAGAAAGCAAGAAAGAAAGAAAGAAAGCAAGAAAGAAAGAAAGAAAGAAAGAAAGGAAGAAAGAAAGAAAGCAAGAGAGAAAGAAAGAAAACAAGAAAGAAACAAAGAAAGAAAGCAAGAAAGAAAGCAAGAAAGAAAGAAAGAAAGAAAGAAAGCAAGAAAGAAAACAAGAAAGAAAAGACAAAGAAAGAAAGCCAGAAAGAAAGAAAGAAAGCCAGAAATAAATAAATAAAGAAAGAAAGAAAGAAAGCCAGAAAGAAAGACAGAAAGAAAGAAAGCCAGAAAAAAAGAGACAAAGAAAGAAAGAAAGAAAGAAAGAAAGAAAGAAAGAAAGAAAGCCAGAAACAGAGAAAGGGAAGAAAGAAAGACAGAAAAAAAAGAAAGAACGAAAAAAAAAGAATAGTCATATACATCAACGAAATAAAATCGTTTTAAATGAACACGTGGCAGTTAACCGTTGCAATGACAACACAGCTTGACGAGATGGTTTTGATGAATAATGTCCTGTGTACATTTACATAATGGTTTTTTTTTGCACGCCATCAAAACAAGCACAAAACAAAGCGTGTAAAAGGCCAGGGCACGGACACACTGCGCACACATACAACGGGTCTTTTCACAGCGACAAGAACAGAGAAGGATGTCATGTTTCGGAGCGAATATGTCGCAGTCTCATTCCCTAGCTGACAGTCAAATGGAAGATAACACAATGCATGCACTCTCAAGCCCTGCCACCCACCAACATGTTTTCAAAGGAACAATCCGTAAGCGGTACTTTGTAGAACATTTTGAATAGCAGAAACAGATACGATGCGCACGAAACACACTTTACATTCTACCTTTCTACCCCACCCCCACCCAACCCCCATCTGTTTGTCTGTTTGGCTGTTTGTCTGTCTGTCTCTCGCTCTATTTCTCTCACACGGACACGGACACGGACACAGACACAGACACACACACACACACACACATACACACACACGCACACACAGAGACACACACATACACACACACAAACACACACAAACATAAACACAAACACACACACGCACACAAACGCACACAAACACACGCACACACACACACACACACACACACACACACACACACACACACACACACACACACACCCCTCCCCCACGCAAGACGTACATGGATTCTCATGTCAGTAGTCCCAATGACGTCAGACCGAAACCAACTTTTTTTTTAATCCGCATCCGCCATGATCCGCGGCCGAATGATACATGCTCTTGGCTGCTGCCTTGCTGCAGGTTTTACAAGTTTTGCATCTGAAAAGAAAACCTGTCCTTCTCTTCCACAGTGCCAGCTTACAGTACGAGAGATACCTTGCTCGTCGTCAACAACATTTCCACGAGTAATCTCATGATGAGTCTTCGCAAATCTAAACAAGAAAATTTGCTGATTCAAATCAGCAGGTTCCCAGACGTTCCTTCATGTAATTTTTAGGTGAATGGTCAAAGTGGTTTCTTGCACACACTCAGTCATCTTGCACAACAATGCAACACAAAGGAACTTAGTCGATAAATATCGACAGGGGGCCGACAAATGGTTTAAATGTGAAATGTGTGTATATGGGTGTGGGTCTGAAACAAACAAACAAACAAACCATGTGAACCCCAAAGTCATGCGCCAACACGGACACACACACACACACACCCACGCGCGGGCGCTGTAGAACACACACACCCACGCGCGGGCGCTGTAGAACACACACATAATATAGTAAATACTTCAACACAGTGTGCGTATAATGTTGTATTAATTTTGTTTAGTTTCACTTTCAAAGAAACCACAAAAAAGAAACCAACATGAACAACTTCAGAGCTCTTACTTTGATTACAAACTGCATGATGTGGATAAAAGTTGATCGGTTTGATCTATGCTGATCTTTTGCAGGCTTTAGTTTTTTTTTCAGCGGCATAATCAGAGACTATAGAGTATACAGAGACGCGTCATCCTTCTTTGCGCTGCGGTGCGAAAGTGAGACCGGCCAGCCCAGCGCGGGAAAAGAGCCACTCCCTGCCGCACAAGGAAGTTCGCGTATAGCGGCTGCTGTCGGCTGTGTTTATATCACGTTTATATTAACATACTGTCTGTTCTGTCCGGCTGACAGTGCTGCAAACAGTAACTGGATGAAAAAATATGTTTGTTTGTGAACATCCTTTTTAAATGACCATAAAAACACCGCAGAAAATGGTATAGATTAAAATTAAATCAAATTAATTTTCTTAGGCAATATTCGCTGCATAGTTATGCAAACATGATTCAAGTCAGTCTCTTTTCACGAACTAACCGTCGTTATTTTTGTGTGTTTTAATCAAATACAAATACATACTGAATACATGGTTAGTTAAGCCTGAGAAAATATTCAGGAATTAATCGTTTAACGAAATAGTTCCCGGTTAAATCGGTAACTAAGGCATTTAGTCAATTTGGTGTCGTCCCAGCACATCGAAACTGAAATGGGTTGTCAATAACACGGAGCTAAGAAGTTATCATGTAAGGAAAACTGTAAAATACAGCAACTTAAACCAGATTCTTGTGACCAAGCTGACTTTAAAGAATCTTGATCGATCGATGATTTTCTTATTTCTTTTCAGTTGCTTCTTTCTTGTTCAGAAAGCTCTCTCACTCTCTCTCTCTCTCTCTCTCTCTCTCTCTCTCTCTCTCTCTCTCTCTCTCTCTCTCTCTCTCTCTCTCTCTCTCTCTCTCTCTCTCTCTTATTATGGCACAGGGCCGGACTACCGGGGGGGTTATGGGGGTTGCGCAACCCCCCCCCCCCCCCCCCTAGCCTAAACATGTACCTTACTTATTTAATTTTTTTTATTATTGCTTATTTTATGCCGTTTCATGCAAGGAGCGACCATTTTCCTATCTCAGAATATGACCTACCCATCAGCTTCAGGGGGCTTCGCCCCCTGACCCCCACAACGAGGGGGGGGGGGGGGGGGTTCTAGGGTTTCCGGACACCCCCCCCCCAGCCAAAAATAAAAATATTGAATGAGGTATGCATTTCTTTATTTTACATTGAGTTTCAATTTTTGGGGTATTAATCAGTGACAAAATCTGCTGCCTGAAACTGGTAATGATCATCCTCAGAATGCACCAGATTGCACCATTTTGCATCCTTTTTTTCAAAATTTTCCGGGGGGGGCATGCCCCCGGACCCCCCTAGCAAGTTAGGCGCTTCCCGCCGTCGGCTCGGCGCTTCGCGCCTTCACACCCATATCTTCACAATATACTTTTGAAAAAAAACACCCATAAAATAAACTGATCCGCCCCTGCCGCCAGGGGGGACATCCCCCTGGGCCACCACTGGCAACCCCCCCCCTCCTCTTCGCCTAGTCCGGCCCTGTGGCAAGATTCCGAGGTGGAATAACAGAACTATTTGTGCACGTTAATCGATATAAGAGATACGATGCGGATATGTTGTTATGCCCATTGTGCAGGGAAAGTAAGGAAGATGAGTTTTATTTTGTGCTTTGTTGTCTTTGTTGCCCCGCACTTCGTGATTTGCGATGCCAGTTTATTCCTGCTAAGTTTTATAGAAACCCAAGTTTACACAAGTTTTCTATGCTTATGGCATCTGTGAATGAAGGTATTGTTCGAAAGTTGTCAGCTTATGTGTACAAAGCATTTCGGCTACGTAGTGTTGTTATGTCTTAGTTCATGTAGCCTAAGCCTACGGTATATTTTATTTGAAATGTAATGTCTTAGTAGTTCGTGTATGATTTATTTCATTTGATGTGTGTGCAAATGTCATTATGTCATTGTATATATGTTCACCCCCGTCATAAGGGGCTACGGCCTAAATGAGTAAACAATCCAATCCAATCCAATCCAATCCAATCTCTCTCTCTCTCTCTCTCTCTCTCTCTCTCTCTCTCTCTCTCTCTCTCTCTCTCTCTCTCTCTCTCTCTCTCTCTCTGTCTACCCTCTGCCTGGACTGGTTTGAGGCTGTAGTGTGTATACAGTGTGTGTTTTCACTGTTCCGGTAGAATAGATCTACACGCAGTTCGACGCTACAACTTTTACTGATTTTCCAACATTTAACGAGAGAAAACTGAATTGAAGAAACACCTGCTCTCTTCCTTGGGAAATTTGAACATCCTGAAGCCTTTGGCATGTGCGTTTGAGCAATTGATTCTTTCTTTATTTGGTGTTTAACGTCGTTTTCAACCACGAAGGGTTATATCGCGACGGGTTTGAGCAATTGATGGCCGAACACCATGCCCCACTGCGTTTTCGCGTTGGCGCGGCCATGCTTGTGCAGCACGATATCACCACTGCTGTGAAAAGAGAAAGTAGGTTTTTCCATGTTTCCGCGTGGTGGCGCCACTGGGCATCCGGTCTCACTTTTCAGCACCGCATGGAGCGTCTCTGTATACTCTACAGTCTCTGGCATAATTCAGTGCTTCGTCTCGTATCGAAAACAAAAGCAGACGACAAATTTAGTCAGTTGGAGTTGTCTCCCGTACTCCTGAAGCATGCACTGATCTAAAAATAATCCACTATTCAGTTTAGATCAGTGCGCTGCACCGAGACGGTTATACCCAAACGGTTCGGGAATTCCCAACAAAAGAAAAGATCCACACGCGGCACTTGCTGAACACGAGAGCGTTCGGTCTTTTAGAAGATTTGTATCTTGAAATGAAAATTAACGAATATCGCGCTGTCCGAAGGAATGGAGTACATATCGGACAATGACCACGCTCAGGCTAAAACGATAGGACGTCTGACCGACATGCGGCAATGCGAATCGGACATTTGGGGATTTTCATCGTTATATGTCCGATGTCCGACGCCTAACGACATCCCTGCCTACATTATTCTGATTGATCACAACCAAACCTACTATCATTGGACACATTCAAATGCAAGCGCCTGTTCTTGACAATTTCCCACTGACCTAAAAATAAAACCAGTGCAATTTCCTCGGTCGGGCTTTGCCACAGAAACTCACGGTTTGGCCTGTAGGTAAAATGTACAATGTATTTTCTGATTTGTGCACAAAAGCTATTTTTCTTTTTTCTTTTTTTTAACATAACAATGTTTAATGTCACTGTTTGTTTAAAAGAACATGGTCACATTTGTAAAAAAAGATGTTAAATTAGAAAATAAATAACATTTTGGTTCATGATTTTTTCTACACCTGTGCTGAAAATAAGACATAAAAATGTCGGTATATAAGTCACTCAAATACAAGTAAGTATGAATGGCTCGGTTTGAGTTTGTTACGGTTGACCCTGCACAATTCGACCTCTGATGTTTTTGTTGAACAATTTTGCCGTCACTCCTCCCATAGGGTGACGTATTTCACAACTTCCTGTGTTACACAAACTCAGTGATGACCAATTTTGCCTTCACCCCTCCCATAGGGTGACGGATTTCACAACTTTCTGTGTACACAAACTGATGACGTATTTCACAACAAAATGGCGCTGCCCATGGTCAACCTCGAAACTAGTTCCGGTTCCGGAATGTCACCGTTCACACAGGCAAATGCCTCCGCATAACCCAGACCTCTGGGTCTGGGAATAAGTTATTACCAACCACTCTCTGACAATTTTTAATTTGTTTTAGGATATTTTTTGTTTTATTTTAATATCTATCTTTATGCATCTTTTCTATCATTTTTACATTTAGTCAAGTTATGACTAAATGTGACCCTCCACCACGAAATGAGTCGCATGTCACCTCGCGCGGTTCTGCGCTAGGCTTGATATAAGTCCGGAGAGTGTATGGTAACAGTGTGAGGGTCACCTTAGTCACAGGCGTATAACTCAAACAGTTTCCGCTCTTTTCTAAAACGGTTTTCACCACTGGATAGAGCATAACAAACTCTTTAGGAAAATGTAAAAATATGAAAATCATGCAAAGGTGACATGCGACTCATTCCGTGGTGGAGGGTCACAAATGTTTTAACATAGAGGAGGGAATCGAGACGAGTGTCGTGGTGTATGTGTGTCTGTCTGTCTGTGTGTGTGTGTAGAGCGATTCAGACTAAACTACTGGGCCGATCTTTATGAAATTTGACATGAGAGTTCCTGGGTATGATATCCTCAGACGTTGTTTTCATTATTTTGGATAAATGTCTTTGATGACGTCATATCCGGCTTTTCGTGAAAGTTGAGGCGGCACTGTCACGCTCTCATTTTTCAACCAAATTGGTTGAAATTTTGGTCAAGTAATCTCCGACAAAGCCCGGACTTCGGTATTGCATTTCAGCTTGGTGGCTTAAAAATTTATTAATGACTTTGGTCATTAAAAATCTGAAAATTGTAAAATAAATATTTTTTTTATAAAACGATCCAAATTTACGTTCATCTTATTCTACATCATTTTCTGATTCCAAAAACATATAAATATGTTATATTTGGATTAAAAACAAGCTCTGAAAATTAAAAATATAAAAATTATGATCAAAATTAAATTTTCGAAATCAATTTAAAAACACTTTCATCTTATTCCTTGTCGGTTCCTGATACCAAAAACATATAGATATGATATGTTTGGATTGAAAACACGCTCAGAAAGTTAAAACGAAGAGAGGTACAGAAAAGCGTGCTATCCTTGTCAGCGCAACTACTACCCCGCTCTTCTTGTCAATTTCACTGCCTTTGCCATGAGCGCTGGACTGACGATGCTACGAGTATATGGTCTTGCTGCGTTGCATTGCGTTGAGTTTCATTCTGTGAGTTCGACAGCTACTTGACTAAATGTATTTTCGCCTTACGCGACTTGTTAACCTTCCTGGATACAATTCTATCATTTTGTGCATCACAGATTTAACTGGTCACGACAAGCGCGGAGGCACAGACTATCAAAACAACTGCGTGTGTGTGTGTGTGTGTGTGTTTGTGTGTGTGAGCGTATGTGTGTAAGAAGGAGTGCACACGCACGCGTTACACAAATACGTGCGTTCTTACACGCGCACGAGCGTTGTTGTATAAGTGTGTGAAAGCGTGCGCGGGCAAACCTTCTTGCACAAAATATGACTTAGGCAAATGAAACGTCGCCGGAGTGAGGTAGCGAGGACCGTACCCAATACCAAGATGTGCCAGCAGGGGGTGGTGTGTACGTGGTCACGCGTACTGATTGGTATTCTGGGAAGGGTCCACAACATACGGGTCACAGAAGGACAAGTCTGGGTTTGGCATCAGCGGCTCATTTGCATACCCAGGGCTTAGCATGTCCCAGGCAACGCTGGTGTCATAGGAAGACGATACCTCGCACTAAGGTCAAGTGTGTGCGTGTGAGCTTCCCCGGATTTCATTTGCGGACGAGGGGCTTTGACTGTGCGGGTGTGTGTGTGTGTGTGTGTATGTGTGTGTGTGTGTGTGTGTGGTTTTGGGGAGTAGTGAAGAGGTAGTGGGTGTGTGTGTGTACGGGAGGGGGGTAGTTGAGAGGTAGTGTGTGTGGGAGGAAGTTATGTGTGTGTGTGCGGTGCTTGTGTAAATGTGTGTGTGTGAGCGTGTTGGGGGGGGGGGGGGGCTAGTGTGTGTGCGTGTGTGTGTGTGTGTGTGTGTGGCTTATGTATGTATTTGGGTGTGGGGGGGCGTGTGTGTGTGTGTGGAGGTCACCTAGATACTTGGCAACGGCAATCATCAATGTTCATAAATACTTTGTTTGAGTGTTTTTGCACTGGTCGTCTAGCTATTAGCACGATTGTCTTAAAACAAATCCAAACAAACATATTGTCTGCACACTGATATTTAAATATCGGGCGCCAATTCCAAACGTGTGTTGTTGTAACATGAATTTACTGCCCAGGTTGAGCGTATGCGTACATAGACGAGAGGACATGACAAACGAATTGTGTGTGTGTAAACAAGCCAAGAATGTATTTTCTTGCAACGTACTTTAAGTGAGGGTGACATACAGCAAGAGAATACACTTTATTTCAAACACTGGGAATACATTCTGTTTCAGGGACTGAAATGTCATTTCACAAAATGGCACCCAGTTCTAGAGAAAGACACGGATGGTCATGCAGGCCCCGTGCACAAGTACCCTGCGAGTAGCTCGCCGCCAGAATCAAATGATTCGTAAAGGAGACAATCATGTCTTGAGGGTGAGTTATGCCCGCTATGTGATCAGCATCCGGACAGAAACAGAGAGAGGTCACCCATTGAGACATTAGACAAACGATTGCACGTTGTATCAGCGCCAAGACGACCCGGACAGAAACAGAGAGAGGTTACCCATTGAGACATTAGACGACCCGGACAGAAACAGAGAGAGGTTACCCATTGAGACATTAGACGACCCGGACAGAAACAGAGAGAGGTCACCCATTGAGACATTAGACGACCCGGACAGAAACAGAGAGAGGTCACTCATTGAGACATTGGACGACCCGGACAGAAACAAAGAGAGGTTACCCATTGAGACATTAGACGACCCGGACAGAAACAGAGAGAGGTTACCCATTGAGACATTAGACGACCCGGACAGAAACAGAGAGAGGTTACCCATTGAGACATTAGACGACCCGGACAGAAACAGAGAGAGGTCACCCATTGAGACATTGGACGACCCGGACAGAAACAGAGAGAGGTCACCCATTGAGACATTAGACGACCCGGACAGAAACAGAGAGAGGTCACCCATTGAGACATTGGACGACCCGGACAGAAACAGAGAGAGGTCACCCATTGAGACATTGGACGACCCGGACAGAAACAGAGAGAGGTCACCCATTGAGACATTGGACGACCCGGACAGAAACAGAGAGAGGTCACCCATTGAGACATTGGACGACCCGGACAGAAACAGAGAGAGGTCACCCATTGAGACATTGGACGACCCGGACAGAAACAGAGAGAGGTCACCCATTGAGACATTGGACGACCCGGACAGAAACAGAGAGAGGTCACCCATTGAGACATTGGACGACCCGGACAGAAACAGAGAGAGGTCACCCATTGAGACATTGGACGACCCGGACAGAAACAGAGAGAGGTCACCCATTGAGACATTGGACGACCCGGACAGAAACAGAGAGAGGTCACCCATTGAGACATTGGACGACCCGGACAGAAACAGAGAGAGGTCACCCATTGAGACATTAGACGACCCGGACAGAAACAAAGAGAGGTCACCCATTGAGACATTAGACGACCCGGACAGAAACAAAGAGAGGTCACCCATTGAGACATTAGACGACCCGGACAGAAACAGAGAGAGGTCACCCATTGAGACATTAGACACGTGATAGCACGTTGTATCAGCACCAAGACGACCCGGACAGTCACAAAGAGAGGTCACCCATTGAGACATTAGACACGTGATAGCACGTTGTATCAGCACCAAGACGACCCGGACAGAAACAGAGAGAGGTCACCCATTGAGACATTAGACGACCCGGACAGTCACAAAGAGAGGTCACTCATTGAGACATTAGACACATGATAGCACGTTGTAACAGCGCCATGACGACCCGGACAGTCACAAAGAGAGGTCACTCATTGAGACATTAGACGACCCGGACAGTCACAAAGAGAGGTCACTCATTGAGACATTAGACGACCCGGACAGTCACAAAGAGAGGTCACTCATTGAGACATTAGACACATGATAGCACGTTGTAACAGCGCCATGACGACCCGGAAGGACGCAAAACCGCCCCCAAGACCCCCGGAAAGATTTATTCACAGCGACACTCCTTTCATAAAAATAGACAATAAACATTTGCATGATCTGTTCGATTGTTGACTAAAACGTCTTTGGGGGGTGGGGGGTGTGAGTGATGGGAGTGGGGTGAGGGGGGAGGGTATAAACTAAAGACACAATAAGCTGCTGCTACGATGTCTTCCAAAAGTGGCAATGGAGATTTACAAATCGATGCCGTCGTAAACTGTCTCGTCCAGGAGTGCCCACAGAAAGTACGAGACAACCAGAACCCAATGATCGCGAGCCGACTTGACAGACATGTACTCTCTGGGAAGATGATTGTTTTCAACTGGTAAACAACGTCAGAGACAATCGGTGAGCGCAACTCAGATCAGATAAGATACGTGGGAAAACTAAACAGACACAGACACACAGTTGAAACTACAAGAGGGGGGGGGGGAGGGGGAGGGGGAGAGAGAGAGAGAGAGAGAGAGAGAGAGAGAGAGAGAGAGAGAGAGAGAGAGAGAGAGAGAGAGAGAGAGAGAGAGAGAGAGAAAACGATTAGGTCTTCTGATTATTTCTACTGATGTTTAACTGCTCTTTCCATAGCCTCTAGTTTTCAACCACCCTGACTCTCGCAGTACACAACTAGTCCAACACACGTAGGCGTACATAAAGCGCAGACGGATATGTGGTTGTAGGTAGATGAGGAGAAATCCCCCAACATCGGTACCAGATATAGCCTTGCCTTACAAACCCAGACCTCCAACTCACAGCGGGTTTCTGTCCCTAATGACTTTATTTATGTCTGCAACTCTGGAGTCATTTGCTCGTGTTATGGGTGAGTAACTTTTTCGTAAGGAGAGTAACTGTTTTCGTAAGGGGAGTAACTGTTTTCGTAATACCCCGTTCACACAGAGACGCCGCTTCTACTCCGTTGTGAAATTGTCGGAGACCGTGGCCAATCGTGGGCCAAACGTGGGAGGATCTCCATGAGCGTGGTTTGGTCGGGTTGGGATCTGCTAGGTCGCGAAGCTTGCACGCTCTCCCTACGCTTATTTTGAACTGCACAAAACAAGCGTAGCCGGGTCTGGGCGCAGTACAGTCGTGATGTAGTTTTGTGTATGGTCTCCGTCACACAGCCCTACGTTTTTACGACGACCATGCCGATCACTCCGATCTGAAAAAGTTATCAAATCGGGGCTCGCCGTCAAAATCCAGCACATGGCGAATAAAAAAAACGACATCGCGACTGTACACGACTACGCTTGTTTTGTGCAGTTCAACATAAGCGTGGGGAGAGTGTGCAAGGTTCCCGACCTAGCAGATCCCACCCCGACCAAACCACGCTCATGGAGATCCTGCCACGTTTGGCCCACGATTGGCGACGCTCTCGGACACGTTTCAGAAGCGGCGTCTACATTATGTTACTTGGGTAATAGTGCCAGGTGCTGGATTTTGACGGCGATTTGCCCCGATTTGATAACTTGTTCAGATCGGTGTGATTGGCATGGTCGTGGCAAGGACGCAGCGCTGCGTGAACGGGGCCTTAGGGGTGTAACATTTTCGTAAGGGCAGTAACTTTTTTGTTAGGAGAGTAACATTTTCGTATGGGGAGTAATTGTTTTGTTAGGGGTGTAACATTTTCGTAAGGGGAGTAACTTTTCTTAAGGGGAGTAACCCTTTTGTAAGGGGAGTAACTTTTTCGCAAGGGGAGTAACACCTGTCGTGGGGAGGACATTGCTCGTGCTTCCCGTGTCTGTATTGCCACGTCTTGTCCTACCAGCTGCACACAGCGGGTTTCTGCCCCTAATGACTTCATTTCTGTCTGGAACTCCTGGCTGCCGAGTGCCAGACTGGTTGGGATTCTTTCACACAAACACGTACACACACATACAGCGTACTTAGAAACTAGTACTGACCTTTCCAAAATTGTACATTTTCACAATAGAATGCAGTTGTAAACACACATGGGACACACTTACACTCAATCAATCAATCAATGAGTCTTATATCGCGCATATTCCGTGGGTACAGTTCTAGGCGCTCTGCAGTGATGCCGTGTGAGATGAAATTTTATACGGCCAGTAGATTGCAGCCATGTCGGCGCATATTTACCTTTCACGGCCTATTATTCCAAGTCACACGGGTATAGGTAGACAATTATTAACTGTGCCTAAGCAATTTTGCCAGGAAAGACCCTTTTGTCAATCGTGGGATCTTTAACGTGCACACCCAATGTAGTGTACACGGGGGGAGGTTCGGACACCGAAGAGAGTCTGCACACAAAGTTGACTCTGTGAAATAAATTTCCGCCGAACCTGGGATCGAACTCACGCTGACAGCGGCCAACTGAATACAAATCCAGCGCGCTACCAACTGAGCTATATCCCAGATTCACACTAAAGCCAGAATGTTGGGGTCTTTTTCACACATGCACGTACAACGGTCCTGGCGTGCAAGGACAGCGTACATATACACTATTACTGAACTTTCTAATGTCGCATGATTTCAGGCTTATATTTGTCAACTCAAAAACATGATGCAGTTGTATAGATACAGGGGACACATTTGTAAAACAATTTCACGTAGACACATTGGTTAAAAAAATATGCATTTTTACGAATGTTGTAGCGTGTCGAAGTGACATGTTCGCCTGCAATCACGGCTCGCTTGACCCCTACCCTGCATAACACAATGTATGAAAAGGTAAACACAGAAAACGATTACATAATATGTACTAATCGTACAGCCAGTAAAATATCCTCTACGAATCTGTCTTCCTTTTTCATGTACCTTATCTGGTTCATATTGTACGACCATTTAAAATGACAAAATGAGTTGCGTTTCTTTCGCCGGGTACTGTACTGTACACAGAAACTGGTACTGAACTTCACAATGACACACATGACTCCTAATATTATGTATTCTAAAAACAGGTTGCAGTTGTATACTGACAGGTGACACGTACTATCCGTTGCGATGATAACCTAAAAAGGTTCCTGCAATATATCAATCCTGACCCTGATCCTGATCCTGGCCTATCAACTATGTGAGTTCCTTCCACACTATCACGTGCACACAGCCCACAATGCAGGCACACGATACAGATAACATAATGCTGAATCATGCTGCGCTTTCGAATGTATGATATGTAACACTTTCAGCAGAGTACAAAGATGTGAACGCTTGCCTCCACTATGTGGGTCTTTTCATAAATACACGTCATTCGCAGATAAATAGATATAGAATACTACATGGCTTGCTGTGTCGTACCAGATTTACACGAGTTTTTTTTTTAAATATTGAACTGCGAGCGAAAGTGTGGCGTGACGTGTTACGAGGTATGATCCAAACAACATGATCAAATGTGATTTTCGGAGTCTGTTTGGCGTATCTGTGCCAAAAATACAGCATTTATTAGAACTACTCTCCTCCTACATCGATGCAAAGTCACAAGTGCCTGAGCCAATTAGAAGAGGCCTTAAGATGGTCTTATTTGGGGCTGCTTTTGAGCTCTGATTTGACGGCTTTTTTGAGGTCCTGGGTGCTGTGAAACTTGTTGGCAAAAAGTCTGATTTTCAAAGAGGATATAACCAGAAATCACAAGGGGTGTAATCAGGTCTGAAGAATGTGTGAGGCAAAAATGGGATCATTTGGTCTTTTAGGAATGAAGTTACGGCCCTTGTTTTGTGGAGACTGACATTTTCATGGAGGAGAAGGGAAGTCTGGGTGTCGCAGTTTGGTCGCTGACTGCTAAACTCGTAAGCAAGTTTGGGTTAACAGGTTTTAGCATTGTAGGTGTTGACAGTGCTGTTAGTAGACAGAATATCGACAGCAACGGAACCTACGTGGTCGAAAAATACAGCGAATAGCCCTGTTTCTGCTTTGAAACCTCGCTTACAAATGTGATACATCTCGTCATTTTGGTCTAGACACGCTTTGTTTCTGTGTTTTCTGGCACTAAAGTAGAAGGAAACCAACGTCTCATAATCAGTGACTACAGTACAGCAACAAATTTGAGTCTGCTGGGTTCACAACGGTTGAGCAGATCGCGTGCGAGAGGATCCTGATGCTCCTTCCGTTCCCTGTCAGCTAATGAGGCACCCATTTTGCGGCCAGCTTTTGAAGCGGAAGATCATTGAGTGGAATTCTCTGGACTGTTCCATATGAAAGTTTAAGTTTTGTACTTTATACTCGCATGTACACCTTTTAATCTTACATTTTGAATTTTGACAAAGCAGCTACATTAATCTCGTTTGAAGCGCTTCCGGATTTTTTTTGGGCCTGTAAGAGTTAATCCCGTTTTCCCCAGTTTCGATTTACTTTTTCTTTTGTCAGATTATTGTTTATGGAACAGCTTTGATTCATGTAACGTTCTTCAGCTTTGTAGACATTTTCTTTGTACCATCATCCAGCTACACTCTTTCAAAGAAGTGAAGATTTTCATGGCGCTTGACAAAAGACCCCGTTTGGAAGCACAACCCCCAAGTGACGTATTTTAAAACCTCGTCATTTATGATGTAGTAACTTAATGACGTCATCTCTTACAGTTATACCAGTTAAATGGTTGGCCTTTCAAATGATATATTACTTTTGATGATCAGTGGCCTGAGGCATGTATAATCGCGGTTTGATCATTTTGTTTGGATCATACCTCGTAGTTCTAAAAAATCATCGATGGTAATTAACGAGCGCAAGTTTTTGTTTCTATAATGACGTTTGTCTCGGTGACTTTGGCATCATAAACTTTGGAACAACATCTCCCTGCCAGACTTGCTTGACATGAGCTCATTTACATGATATACACACGTGTGAATTGAACGATTATTATCTCACGAGTGTCTCTCTCACGTATGTAGGATAAACAATAATACTAGACACGCTGACGTTTTCCAGAAGCGCATATATTTGTGTTTTTTTAAGCAGAACATAACAATTATGGGTATTGGTTTTTGTGTTTATGTCTAAAACGATTACCATAACAGTAGTAGTCAAATCAAAGTTACACTATTCTAAAGTGCGACTTAAAAAAAAATCAGAACGCATCACGTTTCCGTTGCCTAGCATTTCGTCACCAAGAGAACATACAACCATATAATTATACGGGTTGCAAAATATCAAATATCAAACGTCACTTTTATTACGGTATCATTCTTAACTGCATCCCCTAAAAGAACACGACATAGGAGCTTCCGTTTCCAACAATAGTCATGAATTGCCTGCACCGTTGAATAATGGATCCAGACTAAGTCCGTGTAACTTGTCAAAAGGTCAAGTCTGTATATTCATGAATGTACAGTCACATTTAGACACACGATTCAACCTCTGGACAGCACTGTCTGTGTTGCCACTTGCTCAACACCCTGTCAGCTGTCAATAATCATTTGCTTGCCAGTGGTCTTGGGTGTTGAGCGTTTCTGGACACTCCATTTTATCGGTATTTCGGTCAGTCATTCTACCTCTCATGCAGCGTGATCTTCATGTGTCAGTTGCAGTACACTTCTTTGCCCTTTTTTGACCTTTTCAGGCATTGTTAACACACGCTTCTTTCTGGTCTTGGTGCAAGCTTTCCACCTTTCGTTGCAGGAGATCACGTGTGAAAGTGGTCATGAGCGAAATACATTGCTGAAATATTCCATTTAACCTCTTGGGCATAATTTTTCTTTGTGGTCATAATCTTTATTTCTGATCTCGATGACCTGGATTTCTAGTAGTGATGACGGTAGTGATGACCTTGAATTCTGGTAGTGATAACCTTGCATTCTGGTGGTGATGACCTTTAATTCTGGTAGTGATGACCTTGAATTCTGGTAGTGATAACCTTGAATTCTGGTAGTGATGACCTTGAATTCTAGTAGTGATAACCTTGAATTCTGGTAGTGATGACCTTGAATTCTGGTAGTGATAACCTTGCATTCTGGTGGTGATGACCTTGCATTCTGGTAGTGATGACCTTGAATTCTGGTATCAATGCCAGGTACCCACCCTTACTTCCCACAAGGTCAGGTCTGCCGGTGCCGTGCATCTAGTCACCCTTTGGACAATAACTCCCTTTGTTGTCACGTCCTTGGCCCCGTGAACACCAATCATGCCCGTGTCTGGTCTTGTTGCCAGCTGTCCACCATTGGTCGAGAGCCAAGTGCATCCTAAGACACCCAATTCGGCCCGTTGAATAGTGCCCTTGGTGGCCATTTCCTTTGCACTGTAAGTGAGTACTCAGTACCCTCCTGAACTGGCAACACAGATTGTGAAAGTGGTCAAGGGCAAAAAGCATTCTCAGACACTTTGTTCAAACTTTTGAGGAGAACCTTGCCGAGACACTTTATTTAACTTGTTGGCAGCACTCTGGTTTGTGGACCCTACTTCTGGACTGTGAACATGCACGCGGTGTCTGTTTAAACTGTCTTGGTGCCAGCTGTTGATTCTTTCTTTACGGAAGGTCAATTCTGTCGGTGTCGCTTGGAACCCACAGCCATGCCCGTGTCTGCTAGCTGTCCACCCACGCCTGCGATTGGTCGTGAGCCAAGTGCACCCTAAGACACCCCATTCACCCGTTTGAATGGTGCTCTTTGTGGCCATTTCCTTTGCACTGTAGTTGAGGTCTCAGTGCCCTTTTGTGCTATTGGCACACAGTCTGGACTGTTCATGATGTCAGTTGCTCGAGTGTTCATGCGTATTATGCATTCTCAAACACTGTGTTGAAACATCTGAGACACTTCATGTAACTTGTTGGGCATCACTCGGCGTTGTGGACCATTCTGCACTGTGAGCATGCACTCAGTGACTGTCTTGATGCCAGCTGTTTATCCTTACTCTACGGAAGGTCAAGTCTGCCAGTGGCCTCGAAAGAAGTGCAGCCGAAGAAAGCTCATCCACCTTTTCAAATGGCACTCTGTTTCCATTTCCCTGGAGCACTCTGTGCTGTTTGTGCTGTTGGCCCAAAATCTGGGGTGTTTATGAGCATTATGCATCCTCAGAAATTTGTTCAAAATTCTGCAAATGATTTGGTGTGGAAATTTACTATGTGAGAGTGATTGTTTAAGAAGGATACGTGAGTGTGTGTGTGTGTGTGTGTGTGTGTGTGTGTGTGTGTGTATATGTGTGTGTGTGTGTGTATGATGTGTGTGTGTATGTGTGTGTTTGTGTGTGTGTGTGTGTGTGTGTGCTCTCTCATATCCAGTTTCAACGCGCAGCATATCTCTATAGCAATTCTATTTAAGGTTTACGTCATTCCCACCACCTGCACCTCTGAATGCTGTAAGCGCCTTTGGCAAATCCCCTTCATTTCAAGATTTCCGGCCCAAACCATCATCATTTCCTGTGTAAAAGCTGTACGAGACATCGGCCGAAAAACTGCCCCCCCTCCCCCCCCCCCCAATCTAACCCCCCCCCCCCTTTGTGTTGTTGAAAGATTACAAGTAGAGTTTTCGAGAAAACACGTCAACATGTGTCTGTTTTTGTTGCTTTTGTCCCCGCCCCGAGAAAAAAAAACACACACAAAAACAACAACATGCACATAAACACAGGATGTAGACATATTGCTCCCGACAGCAAATGCTCATCATGATGACAATTATTTAGCTGTCGCCACGATGAACTGATAAACAACCACACTCTATTTGCCGATTCAAAAGGAACAGACGATACCATTTGACAGAGAGAGAGAGAGAGAGAGAGAGAGAGAGAGAGAGAGAGAGAGAGAGAGAGAGAGCGAGAGAGCGAGAGAGAGAGAGAGAGAGAGAGAGAGAGAGAGAGAGAGAGAGAGAGAGAGAGAGAGAGAGACATACACACACACACACACACACACACACACACACACACACACACACAGGCAGACAGACAAATAGACACACAGACAGACACACAGACATATTTTGCTCTGATCTGCTGTGGGTGTGAATATTAAGTGTTAGCGTGTTTGTGTGTTCTCTGTACGCCCATGTGTGCGCGAGCGCGTTTGTGTGTCAGTTTGACTGTGGCTGTGTGCGCCCGAGCGCGTGTCGAGGTCCGCGTCAGCGATTAAGTTTTGATGTTTGTTTGGAGACAAAGAGGAATTTTACATTCGCCTCTGATTACAACGCTGGAAGCCCACGAAAGAAAATATTTCCCATGGGCGCTCGGCATGAGCGCGCACGAATTTCATACGTCTCTCCCTGTGAGCCACCGGGGATACCAAACAGCTCTGGACGCGGAGAGGAGAAGACAAGCGAGATACTGCATGTTAGTACAGAGCGAAAGGGATTGTTTCCAACTTGCAAATACCATTGCTGAGCGTGACTACAGAAGAGAATCTACATCCGTGAAGCAAATCAAACAGGAGGAAATTAAACTTGAAGTACAGTTGCAGGACGCAGCAATACCCGTCGAAGCCTTCTGTTAGAGTCAGGGGCGAATGTCCCTCCAATGCCAAACACCACCGCTGAGTTTGACTAGAAAAGAGAATCTACATCCGTGAAGCAAATTAAACAGGAGATGGTGGACATTGAAGTAAAGTATACCAGGGCGCAGCAATGTCTGGTTGGAATCGAAGGCGAATATCTCTCAAATGGCAAACACCACCGCTGAGCTTGACTAGAGAAGATAATCTACATCCGTGAAGCAAATTAAACAGGAGATAATGAACATTGAAGTACAGTATACCAGGGCGCAGCAATGTCTGGTTGGAATCGAAGGCGAATGTCTCTCAAATGGCAAACACCACCGCTGGGCTTGACTAGAGAAGAGATTTTACATCCGTGAAGCAAATTAAACAGGAGATAATGGACATTGCATTGAAGTAAAGTACCAGGACGCAGCAATGTCTGGTTGGAGTCGAAGGCGAATGTCCCTCCGATGACAAACACGACTGCTGAGCCTGACTACGAGATAGCAACTACATCGGTGGGAAATAAAACTGCAAATAAAGTTACAGAACATGACAGTTCTCGTTTACATGTTCATACTAACAAGGGTGCTACATCGTCAGTGATTGTTCCCCGTTCTCACACTAACGAAGACAACCAGTCGCATGCCCCGAATGACTCACCGCCATGCACGACGACAATCAGTCGCATGCCCCGAATGACTCACCGCCATGCACGACGACAATCAGTCGCATGCCCCGAATGACTCACCGCCATGCACGACGACAACCAGTCGCATGCCCCGAATGACTCACCGCCATGCACGAAGCATCTGAGAGGAAAGGAACATGTGACAGAACCCTAACAACAATGAATATACAAAACCAAGACTAAAGAAACGCAAGCACACACACAAACACGCACGCACGCACGCATATACACACACGCACGCACGCATATACACACACGCACGCAAGCACACACACACATACTGACACACAGACGCAAGCACACACACACAAACACGCACGCACGCACACACACACACACACGCATACACTGACACACACACACACACACACGCACGCACGCACGCACGCACGCACACACGCGCTCATACACCCACACGCACGCACGCCCGCACACACACACACACACACACGCACACACTAACTAACTAACTAACTAACTAACTAACTGAATAACAACATCTTCAAAAAAAAAGTGTTTCACAGGGTCTGAGCACAGCCGGCAATTTAAGCCGGCATTAGACATGCAGATGAAAGTCCCCTGGAAGCTAATGGTGTTTGGGGTCACTTTCTGGTCAATGGCCTGACACACACGACAACGTCAAACTTACATGTGAGGCTCGCAGCGCTTAAAACCAGCATTACGAATGCAAATTAAATTGTGGGGGTGTTGCTGCATGCAGATGCCAAACCGAGATAGAAAAATCGTGATCGAGGAATGCGCATTAAATGCACTACTCAGAAAGGTTTTATTCGTGTAACAAATGCAAGGGCATTGCAGGTTAGCTGAACTGCGTATTTTTAATATTTTGGTTTTGAAGGTAATGGACAAAATATTTGTCGAAAATGCATACAAAATGCACTCCTGTGAAGGATTGTATTTGTAAATGCTTGGAAAGGAGACTTAATCCGAGCTGCGTTTGTTCCTTTTAGTCTTGACGTTTATGGATACATGCTTGTTGTTTTTGGAATGCTAAATGCAGCTAGACAATGCGTCCTTTACTTGCACCGTTGTCATTATACTATATGTGACCCTCCACCACGGAATGAGTCGCATGTCACCTTTGCATGATTTTCATATTTTTACATTTTCCTGAAGAGTTTTTTATGCTCTATCCAGTGGTGAAAACCGATTTAGAAAAGAGCGAAAACTGTTTGAGTTATAAGCCTGTGACTAAGGTGACCCTCACACTGTTACCATACACTATCCGGACTTATATCAAGCCTAGCGCAGAACCGCGCGAGGTGACATGCGACTCATTTCGTGGTGGAGGGTCACATATTTTAGAACAATATAGTGCATGAAACATTTTCCAAAAACAGAACGCAGCAAACAGGCGGCATCACTTTGAATACTAGTCTACACAAACAAACAATCACACAAGAGAGGAAGGAAACAGGAATAGCAATAGACTACTCGCAGAGTTACACCAATTGAAAGCCCCAGACAATTTACGAACTGTAAAGAAAGCTAATGTTGTAGTGTTTCGTTTGTATTTATGTTACATGCACCACCGCTGACATTTCTCCATGTCAGATATAGAGAATACTACATGGCTTGCTGTGTCGTACCAGATGTACACGAGTTGCTTTTTACATTTAGTCAAGTTTTGACTAAATGTTTTAACGTAGAGGGGGAATCGAGACGAGGGTCGTGGTGTATGTGCGTGTGTGTGTGTGTGTCTGTCTGTCTGTGTGTGTGTGTGTAGAGCGATTCAGACTAAACTACTGGACCGATCTTTATGAAATTTGACATGAGAGTTCCTGGGTATGAAATCCCCAGACGTTTTTTTCATTTTTGTGATAAATGTCTTTTATGACGTCATATCCGGCTTTTCGTGAAAGTTGAGGCGGCACTGTCACGCTCTCATTTTTCAACCAAATTGGTTGAAATTTTGGTCAAGTAATCTTCGACGAAGCCCGGACTTCGGTATTGCATTTCAGCTTGGTGGCTTAAAAATTAATTAATGACTTTGGTCATTAAAAATCTGAAAATTTATAAAACGATCCAAATTTACGTTCATCTTATTCTCCATCATTTTCTGATTCCAAAAACATATAAATATGTTATATTTGGATTAAAAACAAGCTCTGAAAATTAAATATATAAAAATTATGATCAAAATTAATTTGTCGAAATCAATTTAAAAACACTTTCACCTTATTCCTTGTCGGTTCCTGATTCCAAAAACATATAGATATGATATGTTTGGATTAAAAACACGCTCAGAAAGTTAAAACGAAGAGAGGTACACAAAAGCGTGCTATCATTCTCAGCGCAACTACTACCCCGCTCTTCTTGTCAATTTCACTGCCTTTGCCGTGAGCAGTGGACTGACGATGCTACGAGTATACGGTCTTGCTGCGTTGCATTGCGTTCAGTTTCATTCTGTGAGTTCAACAGCTACTTGACTAAATGTTGTATTTTCGCCTTACGCGACTTGTTGTTTCTTAACATTGAACTGCGAGCGAAAGCGAGCTGTTCACTATTTGAAAAAGCAACGAGTGTAAATCTGGTACGACACAGCAAGCCATGTAGTATTCTGTTTATCCTACATACTGTACTTACGTGTGTTTTACTGAAAATGTCCTGCAGTCGAGGCAGCTAAATTGAAGACGCTTGTTTTGGAACCTCGATCTCTTCTAAAGCCTCGTGCAATCTATTACGTCAAAGCAAAGAAACATCACTCTGAAAGTGTGGCGTGACGTATTAGTTCTAAAAATTCATCGATGGTAATTATTGAGCGCAATTTTTTTTCCTATAATGACGTTTGTCTCGGTGACTTTGGCATCATAAGCAGTGGAAAAACAGGTCCCTGCCAGACTTGCTTGACATGACCTAATTTACATGATATACACAGGTGTGATTTGAACGATTATTATCTCACGAGTGTCTCTCTCGCGTATGTAGGATAAAAAGTTAATTTGATTTGATTGAAGTAATTGGTAATGAGATACTTATATGAGTTTAACAATTAAAATATCGCACCCTCCACCCCTCCCCTTTCCCCCATTTACACACACGTACACTTAAACTCAGGGGGATACCCGGCACGTGCTGCAATAAGCGGAGGCATACATCTGTGTTTGTATATTCCTTGACATTTAACGACGTCGTATGTCCATAGTAATGTCTCAGTTTCATGATGTTGGATAAGGGAAGGCATACAGCTGTGTTTGTAGGGGCCTACATTCCTTGACATATAACGACGTCGTATATACAAAGTAATGTCTCAGTTTCATGATGTTTGATCAGGGAAGGCACGCAGCTGTTTCTTGTAGATTCCTTGACATTTAAAGACGTCAGAAGTCACAGTTTGAGGATGTTGTGTGTCGTTTTTCTGTCTGATTCTTTGGTTTTCAGACGCCTAGACAAACAGAGCTGGTCAGAGGAGCAACATGTGTACTAGAGTGAATTGTATGACAGTTCAAACCAATGAATAGCAATAACAACAGGAGCCTTTAGAAATCTACACCTCGAGGCATGGAACAATCGATCTTATTGTATAACAACTATTCTAATCGTATATAATATTTGTGATTCTGTCATTTGGTATGTGTGTCTGCGTCCCTTTTGTAAACGCTTTATACAAATGGCCATTTTTGAACGAATCCTTTTTTTTTTAATTAAATTATAAAACAAAAACAAGAAACACACACACACACACACACACACACACACACACACACACACACACACACACACACACACACACACACACATACACGCGAGCGCTCACCCCCACCCCACACTACCTCCTGCATACACACAAAGCACAACGCAAAGCCTTCTTATCCTAGCCAAATCCCACTAATGACTAAATCCCTTTGTACTGGTGTGTTCGGAGTTCCTGTGATACACATTCTACTGTTGTAAGAAGTCCCAGAGTCATGCTGCTGCACCTCTTGTTGTGATAAATGTCGTCGTCCCTTGCTCTGATTGCCTGACCTCAGTCAGAGTGTGGGACCTCAATTTGTCTTTCCTAGGTAAACGAGTACTGTCTGGGGCGTCCAGTCAGAATCGTTTATATGAGTAGCGGTTTGTTTGTGTATCTGTCTCGGTTCCTATCTCTTTTGTCTCTCGGTCGCTGTTTGTCAGTGTGTCTCTAACTATCTCTGTGTCTGTGTGTGTGTGTGTGTGTGTGTGTGTGGGTGTGTGTGTGTGTGTGTGAGTGTGTGTGTGTGTGTGTGTGGGTGTGTGTGTGTGTGTGTGTGTGTGTGTGTGGGTGTGTGTGTGTGTGGGTGTGTGTGTGTGTGTGTGTGAGTGTGTGTGTGTGTGTGTGTGTGTGTGTGTGTGTGTGTGTGTGTGTGTGTGTGTGTGACGTGCAAGTTCTCAAAATTCTGTCAGGGGGAACAGCAAGTGCAAAAGTGTTCCTAGAACGGAGTTTGTCTCGGCGACTTTGACATCATGAGCAGTGAAAAATTAGGTCTCTGCCAGACTAGTTTGACACGACATCATTTGCATGATATTCTAACATGTGAGTGTATGGTTTAGTTGTGTCATGAGTGGTTTCTCTCACGTATGTAGGGAAAAGAAGGAACAAACATTGACGAATACATTCATCGCTAATATTTTCTGATACAACTTTGTAACTGGTTCAGCTGACGACAGCACTCTGCAATATGACAGACCTCGCTCTGGATAACCAACGGGAACAGCAAACATGACCTTGTAAACAAGAAGGAAAAAAAACCATCTCCACAAAAACACTGGTGACATTACCCTAAATCTTTCCCAGTGCACTCATTTTTGGCCTAACCCTCCTCCTCCCCCCCCCCCCCCCCCCCACGACCTCCACAGCCCATAGGAAAAAAGTCCTCCTATTTTTTGCCGCAGCAATGGAATCTCGCGGTCAAACCTCGCCTCGC
>NC_090250.1:54082754-54102754 GCF_037325665.1 Littorina saxatilis | reverse complement strand
CAGTCCGGTCTTTGATCTTTGATCCATCTCGTTTCTTTGTGTATATGAATTGGTGTCCAATCACCCCTGTGCCTTTTTGCCCACAACCTGTAGAGATCTTTCGCTTCCAGTCCATCGGACCCGTTTGTGTCCTCATCTTTTTTGTCCTGATTCACCGCTCTTATCGTGTGCCTGCGTACAAGCACTCTTTTCTAACAACCCTGACCCCGAATCACTGTAGTCTTTCTTCCCCGAATCCAAGATAGTATAGGGCCTATATCAGTGTCGCGAAGAACAAAAACTTCTTAGACCACACGCGCTACGAGACTTTGTCATTAGAGGTAATGCAGGGTGCGCAGAGGTATGTTAGTGAGCAAGAAGTGTTGTCGTTAAATTACAAGCATTACAATACATAGAAAAAGAGAAGAAACAGTATAATGTGGGTAAATGTATTTGTACAGTACAAAAAAAGCTTTCAGACGGACAAAAACAGATACTAACAGGCGCGCAGGGAGTCTACAGGAATAAGTCAAGTAAGTCAACAGGCGCGCGCATTTGCACACATACACAGACACACACAGACACACAGACACACACACACACACAGACACACAGACACAGACACAAAACACACACTCACACACACATACACACACACACACACACACACTCAGACACAGACACAGACACAGACACAGACACAACACACACAGACACACACACACACACACACACACACACACAGACAGACACTCAGACACAGACACAGACACAAAACACACACACACACACACACACACACACACACACACACGCACGCACACATACACAGACACACACACACACACACACACACACACACACACACACACACACACACACATTTCTTTAAACAGTCTTACTCACGTGCATTGCTAACGGCAAAGCTGTCAGTGACGTCAAGCACAGACGTCTCATTACGTAGGTTGAACCTGTAGGCTGTGGCATAGGCCGAGTTGAAGCCTTGAACCTCGTGAAGAAACGCAGTCCGAACCTGCACCGTGTGGTTGTCGAATATTCCTCCTGCAAAAAAGAAACAAATGTTAATAGGATGAAAGTTGTTTGTTCATGTCAATGCTTGTTAGGCAAAAAAAATAAAAAATAGGTGTGGTTACGGTAACATAGCCCAAAAAATAGGGTAGGTAGGTAGGCAATCACTTTTTTTTTTTAAACTTTTTTTTCTAATGTGTACAAATTAAACCTACTTGACAGGGAAATAAGTGTGCGACACGGGCGCTTTCGCTTTCATTGCGTTTTTTGCACTCGTTTTTGTTTTTGTTTTTTTTGTTGACAAATGTAATAAAAAGTTATAGGATCGGCCCTTACAAATAGGGTAGGTCGGGTTACCGTAACCACACCTATTTTTTGTTTTAGGCCTTATTATCGAAGGTGCCATGAGACAGGTGCCGCAATACTCTCACTTACTCTATTGCACATGTGTGTCATTCAGAGCGCTTACTTCCCTTTGTTGCTCAGATATTATTATTATTATTTTGTTTAACCAAGGAGAAGTTTGCGTTTCACTTCAAAACCACAAGTTGTTGTTGTTGTTGAATATAATTCCTCGACACAATTGTAGCTATAATGTACAAAGAACACATTAACTGCGTAAGGAATGCGTTAGAATTTAATTTTATTGCTGTCGAATGATTCTCCTGAAAACAAAAGTCTGCGTAAGGAACAAAGAATGAATAGAATTGTCAACACCTGTGAAGAGGAAGAGGTGAATTATGGGTAATGTTTAAAATGAAACGTTTTGCAATACGCTATGAAAAAACCCATTGAATCTCCAAAGAAGTCATTTCTTGTCAAAAGCTACGAGTTAACACTGACACAAGCACAGACGGGGGACAGAAAGGGAGCGAGAAAGTGGCGACCAGTGACGAAATTAATGCAGCCACATCTTAGATTTATAAACTCACTGTCCTCTGATGTGTCATCTGATACAAGAACTTTAGCTGCAGGCTGTTCCTATAGAGCATTACGTTTTGTATTGTTTAGTTAGCATTCGCCCTCGCTTGAACTGCTGTGTGTGTGTGTGTGTGTGTGTGTGTGTGTGTGTGTGTGTGTGTGTGTGTGTGTGTGTGTGTGTATGTGTGTGTGTGTGTGTGTGTGTGTGTGTATGTGTGTGTGTGTGTGTGTGTGTGTGTGTGTGTGTGTGAGTGTGTGTGTGTGTATGTGTGTGTGTGTGTGTGTGTGTGTGTGTGTGTGAGTGTGTGTGTGTGTGTGTGTGTGTGTGTGTGTGTGTGTGTGTGTGTGTGTATGTGTGTGTGTGTGTGTGTGTGTGTGTATGCTCGTTCATTCATCCTCTCTCTTTTGTGGTTTCGTTCTGATTGTTCCCAAATTATGTTTCGCACGTTTTAAGGCAATGCCTCAGACTCCAAAATACATGAGCATATTGTTGAAACATTTGCAAATGTGTTGTTAATCTGTAACCTTTGTTGACACTCAGAAACGTTTCCTCTTTTGGTCAGTTCAGTAGGTAGACTGAGCTATTGTGTCTCTGTTTTTAACGTGCACTGTGTGCTTACAGCTTCTTCACCCAAATCACTCTTTCACAGACACACAGACAGATAGACACATAGCCCGACAGCCAGACACACAGACACACAGACACAGACACAGACACAGACACAGACACACACACACACACACACACACACACACACACACACACACACACACACACACACACAGGGCCGGACCAAATGAGTTGTAAGGGGGGGGGGGGGTTCCTCCTTTTTGGGGGGGGGGCAAATCAGCAAAGTGGCAAAGCCACAAGCGCGCGCCTGCAAAGCAGGCGCGCGAACTAGGGGGGTCCGGGGGCATGCTCCCCCGGAACATTTTTGAAAAACGGTTAAAATCTGTACAATCTGGAGCATTCTGGGCCTTGTTTTGAGGGTTAAGAGCAGCATTGTTTTGGTGCTAAAACTAGTAAAAGTCAAAGCAAGGTACATGCTTTTTCCAGGGGTGGGGTTCCAGAACCCCTGGAACCCCCCCCCCCCTGGGTCCGGCCCTGCACACACACACACACATAGCTTCACATGCGAATACAATGGTTAATATGCACGTGAAGAATGCCAGCCAAGGAAAATATCAGATAAATAACCTGAGCCACCCACAGGAACAACAATTACCAACAGGCTATGAACAAAACAAAAACATACGCACAACATCCGCAAGCTTTCAACACGAGTGTGTTTTTGACACAGTTCTCCCATGCCATTATCGAAAGATAAACATTACAAGTGTTATCCTTCCCAAGCAAGCAATCATGCATACGGCCAAAGATCAGCCTGGGCTGCTGTATGCACAAACTAGCATCCTTCCCCACTTGGTCACATACCAGCAATCTACAACGTTCTATGCGTATTGTACATTTTGTGTTGACTTAATTTGATGAAGGACACTGATGTAAATCATTAAAACTAATTCAGCACAAAACATTTGACTCATTAAACCACCCAGCCCGACTCTGTATAAGCGATGTAGTGTATGGTCCACACCTCAGCCAGGGAAAAGCAGGATACATAAACAATTAAAAAAAGGTCATATGTGACCCTCCACCACGAAATGAGTCGCATGTCACCTCGCGCGGTTCTGCGCTAGGCTTAATATAAGTCCGGGGAGTGTCTGGTAACAGTGTGAGGGTCACCTTTGTCACAGGCTTATAACTCAAACAGTTTTCGCTCTTTTCTAAAACGGTTTTCACCACTGGATAGAGCATAAAAAAACTCTTCATTAAAATGTAAAAATATGAAAATCATGCAAAGGTGACATGCGACTCATTCCGTGGTGGAGGGTCACATATTACGCAAAACATCTCTAACTTGCCGCATATTGGACACTGGTTCTCACTTTCCATGTCCCCCCCCCCTCCCCTCCCCTGCATTTCTTATAGTTACAGTTGTTTCGTATGCTTTTCCTGTCAATTGCGAAATCTCTTTGTTCGCCTTTTTCATTGAGAATTTGTTCGTATGGTTATTTTCGTTTTCCTTTTATAAAAGTCTCATGTGTTGAGATTTAATTAAATGTAAGTAGCTCATCAAATTAAAGTGTTCCAGAAATGCTTGCTGAGGAGATACAGTGTCACTAGAATTCGCTTTATCTTTGTGGCTGGTATCTCAGTTCCTCCCCACCCCCTTCCACCCCGCCCATCTACCCTCCTTTTCTTTTGCCCTATATGTGTATCCACATCAGCGGTTACTCAGGTTATGGCTGCAGTGACACACACACACACTCACACACACACACACACACACACACACACACACACACACGCACAAAACACACACACACACACAAAACACACATTCACACACACACACACACACACACACACACACACTCACACACACTCTCACACACACACACACACACACATACACACACTCACACACACTCTCACACACACACACACACACACACACACTCAAATACACACACACACACACACACACATACACACACACACACGCACCCCCACACAAACACGCACACATACACCCACACACACACACACACACACACACACTACCCCCCGCCCCCACACACTACGTGATGACGTTTCCAGGACGACAAACATCCTTCTCTTACATGACACAACAGACTCTCCGAACCCCTACCCCCCACCATCCGGACACAAATCTTCTCGCGTTTTTGATGGAGGTATCGCAATCTTCCTTGTTTACGCACTTTCGGCAATTGCGCTGAGAAACGATATGCGCGGTTCACTGCAGCTGCTTAAAACGTTGATTTTTGGAACGAACTGGGTTTCTGTATGCGTGTGTTCGTGTTTCTAAGCCCTGCAACGTTTGCTCTGAACTTAGGATCGTGATCGTGCGTATGCGTGAACTAAAACAGGTAGACAAAAGACAGACAGACAGACAGACAGACAAACAGAGACAAAGAGAGACAGACACAAAGAGACACCGATAGGAGCCCAGAAGAACACACTAGGAACACTTCAGCCAACATTAAGTTGTAACCTTGGTGGCCAAATCAAATTGAAGGCGATGAAGGTCCGCTTTTTTCCTCCATAATTTGATCAGCCAGTTACAACCTACCCTTTCACTGGAAACTAAAGCTACTTGAAGACGACACTTTCCAAAGGGAAGGTCTAGTGAGGGTGTGCAAAATGAGGGTAATTTTTCCCAAATTCGTATAGAAATTGGAAAAAGTGGCTTGCCTCGTGCAACAATATACCACATTTGCAATGACTACTGAATTGAATTAGCCAATGTACAGCCTTTGCTGTTCAAAATGTTAGACAATATATGTGTCAGGAGTCTGGCTTGTAGAAAAAAGGTAAAGGTCGAGAAGAGAGAATAGAAAAAAACAAGCCGCGAAAGGCGAAATAACAACATTTAGTCAAGCTGTCGAACTCACAGAATAAAACTGAACGCACTGCTTTTTTCACCAAGACCGCATACTCGTAGTTTCGTCAGTCCACCGCTCGTGGCAAAGGCAGTGAAATCGACAAGCCAGAATAGTGCGGTAGCGGTCGCGCTGAGCAGGATAACACGCTTTTCTGTATCTCTATTCTTTTTAGCTTACGGAGTTTGTTTTTAATCCAAACATATCATATCTATATGTTTTTGGAATTAGGACCGACAAGGAATACATGAAATTGTTTTGAAATCGATTGCAAAAAATTAATTTTAATCATAATTTTCATATATTTTTTAATTTTCAGAGCTTGTTTGTAATCCAAATATAACATATGTCTATGTTTTTGGAATCAGAAAATGACGAAGAATAAGATGAAATTCTTATGGTCATTAAAAATCGGAAACTTGTATTGAAAATATTTTTTTATGTATATAAAACTACACCCACTTGGTTTACGGAGAGCTTGGTCGTTACCCAATTAGAATTGGGGTACAATGTCAGTTACTGGTTTATTGGTATAAACTGATGAAAGAAATGAACGATGGTGCGAATATGATGTCTTGTTTAATGTTAAAACTACATTTGAGGTTGTACCATGTACAAAACGTTAAATTGCCCTGGTTGTCGCATGTCAATACTATGTTAAATAAGTTGGGTCTATCATATTTATGGACAACTCAGAGTCTTGCCGTCTCAGGTTTTAAAAACGTTGTAAAACAAAAGCTAAGAGATCAATTCCTGCAGGAATGGAACACTGACGTGAATGCCAACAGCTTGTGTTTTAATTACAGAATATATAAAAAGGATTTTTGTCTGGAAAGGTATTTGCTTTGGTTGCCTAGGAAATTCCAAGTTAAATTAGCAAAATTTAGAACAAGCAATCATAAGTTGCCAATACATCAGCACAGATATTTTAATGCTCCTAGATATGAAAGATTGTGTGATATGTGCGATAAAAATGAATTAGGTTTCACTATTTGTTCTTTTGTACCGACGAAAGTATAGTGTCGGAAAGAAGACAATTAATTAGTCCTTATCACCTATCTTACCCAAATTGTTTAAAATATGAACAGTTAATGAATTGTAAATCTAAGATAAAACTAATGAAGCTAGCAAGATTTGTAGCCCATGTTATGATTTTAGTATGTTAGCGTTACATCTAGTTTCTTTATTGGTATGTAAATGTATGTAATACTTGCTTTTGTTTTGTTTTGTGTTTTTACAAAAGATGCATGGCATAATGGTATTGCCAATTTATTTCGGCTGTATATTATCGCTGTCCGCTTATAGTACAGCGCACCTATGATTGCTGCTTACTTGATGCTCACAATAATGACCATAGATTTGATTTTAATTGTATACCACTCCTCAGTGTCTCTAGTTTATGTTGTAAAAAGTCCCAAGGAATCTTCGGATAGATAATATTGTTTTTTGCCTGTTTTGTTGGGCCTACGTCTCGGTGAGCTGACGCTCTTGTGCTGCGGAGATCGGAATGCGGTCGCATAGTTTTACTGCAACGCGCGTGCAGCCGGGAGTTGAGTATTTTTATCCTCCGTCCCATAACACCATTTCTGGCAAACAATAGGGCTTTGTTTCCACTTCTTTCACACTGTGAAGATATCTAACACCATGTATGGGCTAAACAACACGTTTGGCGATTGATTGCTGTATAGATCTAGTTGATTAGCTTGTGGTGATTTGATTTGACTAGACGACTCCAAAACAAAGATGGCTGCTGAATCTTCGAGCAGCACATTTGTTGAGTCATCGACGAACAAAACAGAGGTAAGTGAGCACATTTTACGAGTAATAGTGCATTACAGTAACAATTGAAGCAAAGTAGGTAGAAAAACTAACATGCATACGCCGGAAGAAGTTTTCTGTGCTTCGTACTGTACTGTTCAAAGTGATTCTGAAACTGAAAGTGAAAGACGAACACAGCACACTCATGTGTACACGCTTTCTCGCCCTGTTTCAGACACCCATCTAAATAGACCTTTTTCGTATAACCTTTGCCCCAAGCGTTTCGACCAATCAGATTTTAGGGCACGACAGCCTCTCTCTGATAACCGGAACTAGGGGGCAATAGGTGCCTGGCCTGAAATACCTTTCACTTTCGGTGCTCGAAGTACTATTGCCAGAGGATTACTTTGAGAAATTCTGCAAGAAAACGGATTATCTTGTTCAAAACCATGAACAAAAAGTCAAGGACATGCACGAAGGCATGGTTTGAAACGGCTATTGGTGGAATATGGACGAAAGGCTTGGCGAACTTCCCCTGCATAAGCGAAGCAGAGGTGATCGACCACAGATCTACAGATCTCTGGATCAACGTTCTCACTGATACTACTGCGTCGACGTTCGACAAGTTATACGACGCATCCAGCGCAAAGAATGCGAAACCTTGGGGTAAACGATAGACATACTGTGCGCATAAAATGTCTTTCTGCATGGCACAACAGCTAGTAAGCAACTGTGGTGATCAGACTCAGAGCGAGTGTACTGACTCTGTAGAGCAGCTTATTTTGAGCTTCGTAAGATCAGCACCATTCGCCACACACTCTCCTCTCAAACAACACTCTTGTCTGTGCCCTTGTTCTTTCTAAACTTGACTACTGCAACTCTCTTCTCTCTGGCTGTCCTCTGTACCTCCTGCATAAACTACAAAAAGTCCAAAACTCGGCAGCACGCCTCATTCTCAAAGCACGAAAACGAGATCACGCAACACCACTTCTTCACACACTGCACTGGTTACCTATTCAAGCCCGCATTGACTACAAACTGTCCACCCTCTGCTTTAACTTCTTTTCTGGCTCGTCTCCTGCTTACTTCTCTGAACCCCTCACCGTCTATTCTCCAGCAAGACAACTCCGTGCCTCTTCTGACTGTCGCATCCTTACCATTCCACACACCAAAACCAAAACATACGGACAACGCACTTTTACTTTCTGCGCACCCACACAATGGAATTCTCTCCCCTTTCACATCCGCCACTCTCAGTCACCCAAAGCATTCAAACGAGCACCTAAAACGCACCTCTTCAAGAAATACAACCCCTGATTTTGTTTTCTCAGTCCATCAGTAGGCTACATGTAGTGTATTTGTTGTTTTATTGATTTTTCACTGCCTATTTTATTCATGTTTTTATTACTTAGTTAGTGGAAGAATCTTTTGTTGCGCCTTCGCACTTGCACCCATCGGAAAGCCATACAAATTCTGTCCACCGTATTTCTCTTTCTTCGTTCCACTGTTGCACTTGCAGTTGTAAACACAACAGTTTGCCTCGTTGTCTCCGCACTTTACTTTGCACCAAGCCTCGTTGTCGATTTTTCCTTTTGCCTCCTAGTTCCGGTAGATCTGACAATAAACTTCACAGCGCATGCGCCAAAATTTAAGTGAAAAAGGTCTATTAATATCAACGTTACCGCGGGAAATAACGTTCTTACTGAATATTTCATCAGCATTTGACCGGAAATGGATTTTAGCTTAATATTCTTGTTATTCAGCTCAAGCCCTTTCATTTAATATGCAGCATGATATGGTTCTCATTTTTTTTCCAAGAAATTGTTAATTTCTTTGGCATTTTTTTTAAATATCGAAAAAGCCCGAAATTTTTTTATTTGTTCCAGTTTCTCACCGGGACTTTTCATATGTGTGTTTTCTTGGTTGGTACTGTGCATTGTGATATAAATCAGTTCTATGGTCATTATTGTGAGGTGAAATCATAAGTGGCCTAGACTATTAATGTATACATATTATCTGTCTGATTTCTTACCTGATTTTGTTAAACCTATTATTCTTTTCTTTTTAACATAGAGTCGGAATCGAGACGAGGGTCGTGGTGTATGTGTGTGTGTGTGTGTGTGTGTGTGTGTGTGTGTGTGTGTGTGTGTGTGTGTGTGTGTGTGTGTGTGTGTGTGTGTGTGTGTCTGTCTGTCTGTCTGTCTGTCTGCGTGTGTGTGTGTAGAGCGATTCAGACCAAACTACTAAACCGATCTTTATGAAATTTGACATGAGAGTTTCTGGGAATGATATCCCCGGATTTTTTTTGATTTTTTTCGATAAATACTTTTGATGACGTCATATCCGGCTTTTTGTAAAAGTTGAGGCGGCACTGTCACACCCTCATTTTTCAATCAAATTGATTGAAATTTGTGTAAAGCAATTTTAGACGAAGGCTGGACTTCGGTATTGCATTTCAGCTTGGAGGCTTAACAATTAATTAATGACTTTGGTCATTAAAAATCTGAAAATTGTAATAAGTATGTCTTTTTTTATATAAAACGATCCAAATTTACGTTCATCTTATTCTACATCATTTCCTGATTATGTTATATTTGGATTAAAAACAAGCTCTGAAAATTGAAAATATAAAAATTACGATCAACATTAAATTTCCGAAATCGATTTAAAAACAATTTCATCTTATTCCTTGTCAGTTCCTAATTCCAAAAACATATATGATATGTTTGGGTTAAAAACACGCGCAGAAAGTTAAAACGAAGAGAGGTACAGAAAAGCGTGATATGCAGCACAGCGAAACCACTACCGCGCTGAACAGGCTCGTCAGTTTCATTCCGTTATGCACAAGCGGCGGACTACGGTCATTGTGAAAAAATGCAGTGCGTTCAGTTTCATTCTGTGAGTTCCACAGCTTGACTAACTGTAGTAATTTTGCCTTACGCGACTTGTTTGTATGTATGGAAGTGTATATTGCCAATTTATTTTGGCTGTATAGTATTGTTGTATTTGTCCGCTCAATTTGTATACATATATTAACTGTCTGATTTGTTACCTTCTTTTGTTAAAGTTATATCTTTGTTTCAAAGCCCTCTGGGCCCAAAACAATAAAATACTTGACTTGACTTGACTTGACTTGATTAAAACCCCGAATGACTGGTCAGCACACAGCAATGGGCCCTATCCCTGTTTGTCCGAAGTGGTTCGAACGGGAAAAAACGAAGAATGTAAAAGTACGGCTTCTCGCGGCAACAGACACATTTATTTTCTCTCCAGCGACAGGCAATTTACCACGCATTTTGCCTATCGCGCAATACTCGACGTTGCAGTATTATGTATGCCCTGGTAACACAAATGACGAACAACTCGGACACACACTGTGAACACGAAGGTAAACTTTCTGCGTGTTTGAACCAGCAGTTTCATCGTAGGCTGAGAAAATACTTTGCTTCACACATACACCATCATCTAAACCACCATAATGACTTAATATATTCCAGGATTTGGCGTGGAATAAGAGTACCCTGATTCTAGTACAGAATAGGAATTGTTTGATGACGAGTTTCAGAACAGTGATATAGATGTCAACATCCTTATGCAAAAAAATCCAGACAGAAAAACACAGAAAAAAACGACTCTACACTGAAAAGACCGAGATTGCAATGTGTGGGTTTGTGTGGAAATAAAAGCATGGTCTAATCTCATGTAAATGCTTGGAGTGATGCATTTTGATTTACATGATGGTTTACACAGAAAGGATGGTGCGTATTGCCTTACGGAGACACAGTGACCGTCCACTTCCTGACCATCTCCAAAACATGAGCACTCACAAAACCAGTCCTAAAGTCCAATGTAGTGTTTGTGTGTGTGTGTGTGTGTGTGTGTGTGTGTGTAAGTGTGTGTGTGTGCGAGTGTGTGTGTGTTTGTATGTGTGTGTATGCGTGCGTGTGTGTGTGTGTGTGTGTGTGTGTGTGCGTGCGTGCGTGTGTGTGGGCGTGTGTGTGTGTGTGTGCTTGCGTGCGAGCGTGCGTGCGTACGTGCGTGCGTACGTGCTTGATTGCGTGTGTGCGTGCGTGTGTGTGTATGTGTGTTTGTTTGTGTGTGTGCGTCTGTGTGTCTGCATCACTGTGTGTCTGTGTGTATGTCTTTCTGTATCTGTGCGATTGTATGTGTGTGTAAATAAGTAAGAAGCAGCTCCTTTGATGCTGTACCTAATCGCAAACAAGCTTCACTACTTTGCTTGCAGCAGTAACCTTGCATCTCCGATTCTCCCTGTTGTCAGTGACACAGTGCATCCCAGCGAGAGGCCAAAGTCCATCACCTCTTTAAGAAGGCATTCCAAGGCTCTGCTCCTTGATTATTTCTACCCGATGAAACACTGGCGAGAAGTCTGGCTTGCGGAAAATTCAAAACGAAAATCAATCTGCGAATGTTGGCCCGTGCAGGAAGTGAGATGGAGAGAACTAGGAATGCTGGGAGCCGCTCACACGGACTAACAGACAATTAGAAAAATGGGAGAGCGAGAGAGCGAATGAAAAAGGGAAAATTGTGCTGTCACGCCACCTGGTTGACAAGACGAATTTGAGCGGAGGGGGACCGGGGGGGGGGGGGGGGTTGGGATTTGAGTTGTAGGGGGTGGGGGGAGGGATGGGATGGGGGAGCTTGGTTTAGGGAGAGGGGAGGGAGATAGGGGAGTCATGCTAGATAAAGAGACGTGGTGCTTAAAAGTTTGACACTTTGGTAATAAGCTTATACTTTCTAAAAAGTTTTGTCTGCGCCACAGTAATATAAGTCAAAATAAAACGAAGGGAGGAAAAAGTCACAAAGCGGTAATATACTTTACAGACTCAACGATGTTACTGAGACTTGAAAGCCAAACACTCTTCATCCATACAAACAAAGACGGTATTGCATAAATATGCCTAGCAACAAATACACACAAAGACAGTATTTACCCGGGTTCAGACTGTGTCCGAACACGCATGCGCACACACGGGCAAACAGACAGACCGACAGACAGACAGAAAAAAACCAACAGGCACACACACACAGACATACACACACATATATACTAACTCTCTCTCTCTCTCTCTCTCTCTCTCTCTCTCTCTCTCTCTCTCTCTCTCTCTCTCTCTCTCTCTCTCTCTCTCACACACACACACACACACGCACACACACACACACACGCACACACACATACACATACACACACACACATACACACACACGCACACACACACACACACACACACAGACACACACACACACACGCACGCACACACACACACACACACACACACGCGCGCACACACATGTACACAAACACATACACACGCAGGGTCACACAGATGTAGACGTTGACTAATAAAGCCCCAGACAAGAAAACATTTCAGTAAGCGGTAGAACTACATCCCCAAGGAGACAGTCTGTAGAAAAAAAAACTCGTCTCGCTAGTGTTCTGAGCAAGGTAAACATGTTTTTTGTAAATCAGAGGAAATGGACCAGTCCAACCAAAAAGTATTCCTGATGAATGGAGTATTACTTCGAAAACTCAATCACCTTGCTCACACAGATGTATACATGGAAGACAACTTGAGAGAGACAAAACAATCTCAGACTAAGCACAACTTGAAGACAAACATTCTCACTTTTCATTATTCTCACACTGACAGCGCTCATTCTCAAATGGCTCAATAACTCCCAGGAAGCAGGAAGTGTGACTTAGTCACCTTGCGAGAGGAAAAATGGCGAACGTCTCAGAACTCTCATCAATAATTCACATCGCCCACTGTCTTGTGTTTGAAAAGAAGACAAACTCCGTCAGCTGAGATGAAGTAATTTGGAAATCTTTTGACTTTCAATCTCCTGGAACTTTTAGCTACGTTGATGTCTTTATTAGAGAGTCTTCCAAGTTTACGTGTGCAGTAAGACACATGCATTTATTTTGTCGGTTCCGATATCATTCATTTCGGCAAATGTGCGGCGTTAAATCTCTTCGCACTTTTAGTCTTTATTAGAGACCAGGGTTTCACAGTTTTCATTTTCGAAATGAAGAACATTTTGAAATTATGTATGTCATGAAAGTGATATGGCCTAACAACAACATGAGCTTTGGAATAAGATATGAAACCTCACATCCTTCCAATAATTTCCCACACGAACAATAAATACAATATTATGGTGAGCCCCTCGTATGCCACAAAGCAAAGAAAGTTCTGCATTCGAATGAGGTTTGACATACGATGTGACCCAGCTGTCAAAGATTTGAAATACGAAGAAAATAACACAGAACATTCTAAAATCCATCCTGCCTGATCAAGATAATAAAGCAACGCAAAAGAATGATGTTTGAAATATGCTATTACTGGTTGATAAAAAAAAACAATAAAAAAAGTAAAACACAACCCTTTAAATCAATGGATTCTGTTCACGTTTGCCAAACCGTGTTACGTCCTATTTAATCGATCGCACAGAATGAAGCCGCCAGAGAGAATACCGACTTCCGTGAAATCCACAGTTTTACATGCCTTGACATTAGAGGGATATTGACCCAGCAACAAGACACATCGCTGTTTTTCTGTAATTTCAGATTAAACTTTTGGAGGATCAATAATCATTGTTATCTAAAATATCATCTTGCACATTAGAAACAGCCAGAACTTAAAGTACACTTACAAAATGAAAGAATGGGCATGATTGGGGTTTTCGTGTAAAATGTGTTGCAAATAACAAGAATATTTTAAAACATACAGTGGTTACTTACTTATGAATAACAAAATATAGCATACCATAACAGGGCACAATGTTTTCTGCAGTCACATTGGGGTTGGTGTGTCGTTAAAAGAGAGAGAGAGAGAGAGAGAGAGAGAGAGAGAAAGAGAGAGAGAAAGAGAGAGAGAGAGAGAGAGAGAGAGAGAGAGAGAGAGATAGAGAGACAGACAGACAGACAGACAGACAGACAGACAGACAGACAGACAGACAGACAGACAGACAGAAATCAAATCAAATTTTATTTTACGAGGGTTGTGGCATAAGCAATATAAACGAGCTTCTTTTCAACCAGCCCTCGCCCAGAGAGGGACTATTCCTAATCTTAAATACATATATATATGTATAGGTTACAACACTCGTGGTTTTTTTATATGGCTTGTATTTCAGTCAAGACCCAGCGGATGAATATCATCGGGAGACACGAGCCTCTGGCGAGTGGCTCTCGATTGATATTCCCGCTGGGTCTTGACTGAAATACAAGCCATATAAAAAACCACGAGTGTTGTAATCTGTATATCCCATTCTACCATCAAACACAAAGTGTAGACTACTAGCGGCACTGTTGCGATCTGTGGACTGTAAAACAGTGGTGCCAGCGAGACTTAGCCCTTTTGCAACCTTAAACTAAGTGACCGTCGCTGAAAAAATAAAACGAATGAGTGCATCGATAAGTACGCGGTAACACTACTTTCAGACCATTTAAAAGCTTTAAGTAAAGGTTCATAAGTTGCAAAAAAGTAATGAAGTCGTATAGAAATTAATTTAGTTGAAGCGCACAATTCTTTTGTTTTGCGTTTCAGGTCAGCAGAACGGGCGAAACGGGTTTGGGACCCATTTGGCTTACTCGATTCAGAATCGATTCCACGTTGTTTTTCTCGAACGTGTTATTATACAATTAGGCTTATTGACAGAGAAGCCTGCCAAACGGTTGTGTGACGTGTCTAGTGTGTTGGCGAAGTGTCTTGTGCTTGTCACTTCTCGCTTTCAGCCCTCACCGCTGGCTAGCACCGTCTGTCCTTTTTAGGACAATGCGAAAAGAGAGCAGAATGCGTCAGTCTCTCCTGCCAGTACAATAACCTCTCCACAACAAGCCCTATGTAGTGCCTCCATCGCGGCGACAGGCGTAAACTGGGTACCGCAAGGCCCCAGGCTAGACTACAAGGACTCGGAGGAGGTTGGCCCCTAGACGTGCGGCATGCGGGCCCACCGGTGTGTGGAAACGCCCAGGTGCCCACGAACCAACCTCCAGCTATGGGTCAAATAGCCGGGCAGGATAGGCTCGTCAACCCTGGCAGGCAGCTATCCTAAGAGAAGACCACTCTGAATTCAAAACGAGGGTAGAGGAGGCTCATCATCCATGGAAGGAAACTCGTCTAGGAGAAGGAAAACTCCGAAATGAAACCCACTCAGTCCCTCGAAGACGGATTGACAGAGAAGCACATTTTAGGGAACAAATATGTAGGTTTAGATTTAACCATTTGCTCCCTATTTGAAATGTATCTACGTGATAAACTGTTTTGCGAGTGTGTTTGCATGAATGAACCTAAACTGGTATGGGTGTGAGGAAAACGGGACCGACTTGGTGGAGTCGCGAATTGCTGACACGTCTGTCACCGCCGATTGATTGCATTTTGAAGGAATATGACTGGATTACGGAAAAATACACACATGTTAAGTTCTTGGATACCTTCATCGCCAATGTGGACTTACTGCAGACCCAGGCAAAAGAGTAGACTTGCTCGCAAAACACGTGAAACAGCCGATGTTTGATAGCGAAGCCAAACCGTGCCAGGTAAGGACGCTTCTCGGTCTCGCTACGCATGTCACCAGTGACAGTGTTGTTGCTTTGAGTTTGACTAACAAACTCGAAACTGTCATTTAAAACATGAGCCAAATGTGTATTGATTGTGTGATTAGTCTATGTGACAGGGCTTCTATTATCTGTGCTCCCTAGCTTCTGTCAGTTCCCACACCGACACTGCCAGAGAAACTGAAGACGCACACCAAACACATTACTGACAGACTCTCAAAAGTCGTCTGCTAACGATGCAAGGGAGGGTACTCGTGTTTTTGTTTTGGTTCGCTAGCATCTGCAGGGGCGGACGAGGGGGGGGGGGGCACAGGGGGCACGTGCCCCCCCCCCCCGAAAAAAAATCAAGTCTTCAGTGATTTTCTTTTTTAAGCTGATTCTATGACCATTTCTAAGTTCAAATGGCACCAGATGGCACCATTTTGCTTCTTTGGGTCAAAAACATTTCCGGGGGGGCATGCCCCCGGACCCCCCTAGCAAATTCGGGCGCTTCGCGCCCATCACATTCACTTTCGATTCAAAGTGCACCCCCCCTTACAAAGCAACTGATCCGCCCCTGATCTGGGTATCTTGTAAGTTGAATGTTCGTTTTTTTCGATCTGCATTGCTTTCATAATGAAGGAAACGTTTGTTTATTGCATCCCATACATCAGATCAGTTCTGAGATTCATTTTTGCGTGCAACTGATATGGTTTTCTGAGCCGTGCAATACGATTTTGGAACTTCATACAAATGTGTCACATTGTTCGGCGCGAGGTCAAAGGTCGGGAGGAAAGTAGTTCTTTGCCCAAATCGGAATCTGCACTATCATATATTTTTTGGAGTCCATGATGAATTTATTCTCTGTCAATAAGCCTAATTGTATAATAACACGTTCGAGAAAAACAACGTGGAATCGATTCTGAATCGAGTAAGCCAAATGGGTCCCAAACCCGTTTCGCCCGTTCTGCCGACCTGAAACGCAAAACAAAAGAATTGTGCGCTTCAACTAAATTAATTTCTATACGACTTCATTACTTTCTTGCAACTTACTAACCTTTACTTAAAGTTTTTAAATGGTCTGAAAGTAGTGTTACCGCGTACTTATCGATGCACTTATTCGTTTTATTTTTTTCAGCGACGGTCACTTACTTTCAGGTGGCAAAAGGGCTAAGTCTCGCTGGCAACACTGTTTTACACTCCACAGATCGCAACAGTGCCGCTAGTAGTCTACACTTTGTGTTTGATGGTAGAATGGGATATACAGATTACAACACTCGTGGTTTTTTATATGGCTTGTATTTCAGTCAAGACCCAGCGGGAATATCAATCGAGAGCCACTCGCCAGAGGCTCGTGTCTCCCGATGATATTCATCCGCTGGGTCTTGACTGAAATACAAGCCATATAAAAAACCACTCGTGTTGTAACCTATACATATATACAAACGTAAAACAATTACAAAAGATAGGCATGACAGTAACTTTTTTTTTTTTAAAAGCAGACAAACTATTCACACGACTATATACACGTTGTAGGCTATACATACATTCTTGCGTTATGAAACACTGATGCTTTATGGACAGATATGATCAATATGAAAATAGTCAGAACGAAGTCTTCCATCACTGTGTCATTCTGCTTACTCGGCTTTGTTAAATGTTTGCATATCTTGTTGCTATTTTCTTTGCTTTTATTATTATTTCTTATTTGCGCTTCGTTTATTGATACAACGTCTTGTGCGCGGGTCAAAATTTGTGTGTCAGGGGTCAATTGGTTTGACTTGAACTTGACGTTCGTGTTTCTCCGAACGTCTGTGTATCGAAACACAGATACACGCACTCCATGACTTTGTTAGAAGACAAAACATATCGGTAGGTTTCATTTGTTTGTGATGAATTTATGACCTTTCATGAAGTAGTTTTGTTTCTTATTTACTTTTTCCAGTTTGCCATTTCGTTTTTAGAACTTTGCAAAGCAGCGTCGTGTCGTCTGTTTAGGTCTGGCGAAACACCAATGAAAAGAGCCGAAGAATCTTCGAGCGTTGCTATTGGGTTTGCTGTTGATTATTCATGTATAACCTGCTTCCTGCAACTATGGTAACCGGGGATTTATTGCATGGGGAACATGAGATTTATTTCCCAGGTGCTTGTGAATTAAAACTCGTGAAAATGATGACAAACGTATTTATTTTGTAACGCACCCCTAACAACATCATTTCCTCAAAAACTCTAGAAAAAAATCCAGCCACTTTTCAAATACGCGCCATTGTTATCATCATCCCTTGCGACCATACCCAGCAAGCAGTCTAGACCAAGACTAAATGCGTTTTCGACGCACATGGTGTTCGCGCCTGAGATTGGCGCATCGAGTCTATTAGCACCGGTCTCGGCCGGCCCGGCGGTAAGCAAGCACGCCGCTGATTGAATAAAGATCCCAGGCCGCCGATTGGCGCGCCACAAGATCGATTTATTTCTAATGCTGATTTGCTGCTATGGGGTTATAATGTGGCGGAAAGACCGCTAAGTGAATCTTACTTGCTCGCCTAGTGCTGAAAACCAGGACAGGTTGGAGGAAAACGATGCTGGGGCAGTGAGGGGAGGGGAGAGGGGAGAGGGGAGGGAAAGAGAGAAGGGAGGGGTAGAGAGACTTAGACTTAGACTTAGAACATTTTATTCACATACAGGGTAGACATTTTAGGCCATAGGCTTAATCTTACAATGTGCCCTTTACATTCACACAAACACATATTCACGCGTGCGCCCGACTAGAATCATAGAAACATCAAACATACAGTAATAATAAATGAGAAAAGTAGTAGAAAATACATGAATGGAGAGAGAGAGAGAGAGAGAGAGAGAGGGGGGAGAGGGGGGTAGAGAGAGGGGGGTAGAGAGAGGGGGTGGGGTAGATAAGGGGAAGGGAGAGAGCGAGAGAAAGCGAGAGAGTTAGAGAAAGAGAGAGTGAGAGGGAGAGAGACAGAGACAGAGACAGACAGAGACAGAGACAGAGGGATGTTGCTGTACTTAAAAAAAGTGTGACTGTAAACGGTGACCACACACACACCCACACACACACACACACACACACACAAACACACACACTCACACAAACACCCCCCCACACAAAAACACACACACAAACACTCACACTAACACCCACACAAGCACGGTAAAACAATATTGACCCGCCAGATATCATGCTGAGCCCAAATGCGAAAATTGTGTGTGCACTTAATTTTGGTCTGAGATTGGTTGAGAGAAGATTTATGTTAGTCAATATTTGCTTTTAAAGGAGATGCGTTTTCTGACGTTCAGGTCGCTTTATTGCGGCGAAAATGTTTGTAGATCTGCATAACCACGAATAACTAGAAGAGAATTAGAAAAGAATTGATAACAAAAAACAAGTCGCGTGAAGCAATATAAAAACATTTAGTCAAGATCAACACCACTAAACAATCATCGCCGAGACTACATTCATATAGTCTCGGCTAACCATACCGAAGACCGAGACGGGTCACTCTCGCCGCCGGGAAGCACGCGTCCGTAGTACTTACTGAACCTATTTTCTTTCATTCTGAGCACATTTTTAGAGTAAACATGACATATCTACATATTTTTGAATTCAGGAGAAGATGAAAAATACAACACAATCAATTTTAAATCGATTTTAATGACAACATTATATGAGTACACTCATTATTTAATTGTTAAGCCTCCAAGCTGAAATGCAATACCAAAGCCCGGGCTGTGTCGAAGATTACTTGACCAACATTTCAACCAATTTGGTTGAAAAATGAGAGCGTGACAGTGCTACCTCAACTTTCACAAACAAATCGGATATGACGTCATCAGACACTTCTTAAAAAAAATATAGAAAAGGGTGGGGATATTATAGTTTAGGAACTCTCATGTAAAGTTTCATGAACATCGGTCCGGTGGTTTTCTCTGAATTGCTGCACACACACACACACACACACACACACACACACATACACACACAATCAACCAATCAATCAATCAATGAGGCTTATATCGCGCATATTCCGCGGGTACAGTTCTAGGCGCTCTGCAGTGATGCCGTGTGAGATGAAATTTTATACGGCCAGTAGATTGCAGCCATGTCGGCGCATATTTACCTTTCACGGCCTTATTCCAAGTCACACGGGTATGGTAGACAATTATTAACTGTGCCTAAGCAATTTTGCCAGGAAAGACCCTTTTGTCAATTGTGGGATCTTTAACGTGCACACCCAATGTAGTATACACGGGGGGTGGTTCGGACACCGAAGAG
>NC_090250.1:54075254-54077754 GCF_037325665.1 Littorina saxatilis | reverse complement strand
TCCCGCCCAGCCAGTACTCGAATTTCCAGACGTGTCCGTGTCTCCAGGCCGACATGTTTGTAACAAACAGGTCGGTCATCGTCGTCGGACCATCACATGGGCGAGGCAGATTTATCTTCAAGGGCTGACATGTTTATTGTGTGTCCTTTCTCCGATGCTTTTCGTGTTTTCATCCATTTTGCTTTTGTCGCGCGCGTGTGTGTGTGTGTGTGTGTGTGTGTGTGTGTGTGTGTGGGTGTGTGTGTGTGTGTGTGTGTGTGTGTGTGTGAGTGTGAGTGTGAGTGTGTGTGTGTGTGTGTGTGTGTGTGTGTGTGTGTGTGTGCTTAACATTGAGATTTATGTTGAATGTCTGTAGCTTTTTATCATGCTGCTTCTTGTTTTTTCTCCATTTTTCTGTTTTTTCAATATGCGCTTATTTATTTTTTTTAAAGTTGTGTTCGTGTATGTTATAATTAATCAAACTTGATATTTTATTTGAGTTAAGATACGAAAGGTTAAAATGTATACATTAATTTCAAATGTGCAGTTTTGAAACTGTCGTGGTGGGTGCACGTGTAACCACTTGACAGACGACTACAGAAACCTTTTGAAAGAACATCCTTTTCTGACATTGTTTTCCGCTTCAATTATATATTTTTCCTTTAATTGTCTTCATCCTTTCACTTTCTGTTTTGTTTTGTTTTGCTTTGTTTTGGTTTGGATTTGTTTTCATTTTTTCTTTAAATGTAAACTCCTCCTTCTTCTTCTTCGTACGACGGTTGTGTCAGACTCGGAATCTGGAGGATGCCATGAACATGGACGTTCTTTCCAGGTCCTCCAGTGCTCCCCACATTTTGGTCCTCAGATTTGTTGGGTCAGGCCATGTCTGGATCCGTAAATGTAAACTGATCCACACGAGCTTGCTTCACGGAAGTGACGGTTTGAACAATCTTCCTTCGAAATCCAGAAATCAATCAAGAAAAATGAAGACATCTCATTCACGGTTGTAGGCTGCGAAAACCGCCTTCTGCATGATTCTTCAAAGGTCAGAAAACTTGATGCACATTTGTGTCGTTTCTCGTCGCATTAAACAACCATCTGAAATTGCGCGATGCCGTCACATCTCTTCGTACTTAACCAAATAACAAACAAAAACAAAAATACATACATTCATCTAAAAACTCCTCCGAAAGCGGCGTATGGCTGCCTAAATGGCGGGGTCAAAACGGTCATACACGTACAAATCCTCTCGTGCAAAAACCTGAGTGTATACGTGGGAGTTTCAGCCCACGAACGCAGAAGAAGAAGAAGAAGAAGAAGAAGATCTAAAAACAGTTTTTGTAAACAGTCAATAAAGGCCACTGGAAGACATTTCTTGTCAAGCCAATGAAAGTAAAAAGCAAAATACGTCGTGAAAAATGGGTGTTCTCCCAACTTATGTCGGTCAACTCGCCCCTCCCTAGCCCAAAATACAAAACAGATAACCAAATTAATTCTACGTAGTTGATGTATTTGTGTCCCGCACGCACGCGCACACACACACACACACACACACACACACACACACACACACACACGCACACAAACCAACCTTCCGCCGAATTAGAAATAAAAAAACTTGACTAAATATAAAAAGAACACGAAGAAAAACAATAGCCGTATATAATTGTTTCCCAACGAAGACACATGGGATCAAATTACGTCTGGACTTGATCTAATCCAGAGTGCAGGGCTGACTTAGTTTTGTGAAGGGGGGGGGGGGTCTTCTGTTCAACGTTGAAAACGCATAGCACCAGGAGATACGTGTTCGAATGTGTGTGTTTTTTAACGGAAGGTCGATTTTGAAGGAAAGTTTTCCCAAATGCCCCGAAACAAGTTTACCGACAGCTAACCCGGTTTAACATGTGTGAAAAACAACTGCAATGCACGTTTCTATGCTTCTTGAAAAAAATGAGAAAAAAAGTACACATTCTTGTGTCTTCGTCAAGCTTAAGTCCGATATAGGTAAGTTAACTCAGGCGTGTCTTCCTCCGGTAAATAACAAACAACCATGATACATTCTGGCACATGAGCATAAGTGAGCAAGCAAACCTGTGGGATAGTTTGTTACCATTATGATCTCACGTGACAAAGCGATCTAACAACCGCTTGACAACTGCTTCCTTAGTGCTTTCAGTCGCATCGTCGGCTATAACAAGGAGATGATCGAGAGAACAAAGTGTCAGGAGTTGGTTGTCATAAACCTTTTTCATGAGTTGTAACAAAAAAAGCGTTGGTGTTGGTGTTGGTGTTGGTGTTGGTGTTGGTGTTGTTGTTGTTGTTGCTGCTGTTGTACTTGTTTGTTTGGCTGGTCGGTTAGTTGTGTGCTCCTCTTTGTTCTTATCACAAGTATGCTCAGTTATTTACTGTCCATATGTCAACAGAAAACGTAACGCCATTGTCGGTCACGCAATGTTAACCAAACTTAAGTGATTGCACGTTTTCTTTTTACTTCATAATCGTGTTATTTCCGTTTTCCCGT
>NC_090250.1:54062754-54072754 GCF_037325665.1 Littorina saxatilis | reverse complement strand
CCAGTTTTTCTCTCCAACTCCGAAACAAACAACCAGAAACAAATCCCATCATCTTCCACGATGGAAAGTCATTCGCACAGGGGATTGAAAAGCATGGGAACCTTGCCGCACCCGCCGAAAACTCCGCCACAGAAAACGGGACCTCTTTCTGCCTTGTCAGTTCTGGAAACAGGAGTTAATTGGACGAAGGGCCGTTGGTTGGGCCGCTGGTTGGCCGCTGATGGGCCGTCAAAAAACGAGCACTTTTACAACGGTGGCTGCTGTGACACCTCTGTCCTTCACCACAAAGCAGGGCAGGCCGAAGTCCGTAAGTGTGGAGAAAGTTATCCCAGACAATGTTTGATTGGGCGAATAGCTAGAAGAGGACAATGACTCGGGGATTTCGGGTGTGCGTGTGCAGCGTGTCTGATGTTGTTATGTCGATGTGCAGCGTGTCTGATGTTGTTATGTCGATGTGCAGCGTGTCTGATGTTGTTATGTCGATGTGCAGCGTGTCTGATGTTGTTATGTCGATGTGCAGCGTGTCAGATGTTGTTATGTCGATGTGCAGCGTGTCTGATGTTGTTATGTCGATGTGCAGCGTGTCTGATGTTGTTGTGTCGATGTGCAGCGTGTCTGATGTTGTTATGTCGATGTGCAGCGTGCCAGATGTTGTTATGTCGATGTGCAGCGTGTCTGATGTTGTTATGTCGATGTTCTGTTTAAAAACAGTTCTTCTCACCACCTCAGACCTGCCAGGATTGAACGTAGGATTGACGGGCGCAGTGGCGTGATGGTAAGACGTCGGCCTCCTAATCGGGAGGTCGTGAGTTCGAATCCCGGTCGCTGCCGCCTGGTGGGTTAAGAGTGGATATTTGTCCGATCTCCCAGGTCAACGTATATGCAGACCTGCTAGTGACTTAAGCCCCTTCGTGTGTACACGCAAGCACAAGACCAAGTGCGCACGGAAAAGATCCTGTAATCCATGTCGGAGTTTGGTGGGTTATAGAAACACGAAAATACCCAGCATGCCTCCCCCGAAATCGGCGTATGCTGCCTGAATGGCGGGGAAAAACCGTCATACACGTACAAATCCACTCGTGCTAAAAACATGAGTGAACGTGGGAATCTAAGCCCATGAACAAAAGAAGAAGAAGAGGCCTTCCACTTGGATACATACCAAACACCGACACCCCGACTCCTTGCTGTAGTGAGTTGGACTTTTTAAATGAACTTATTCTTTAAACAGCCACACAGGCTGACTCCCATACGGTTGGTAATTTGTTCGTGCAATTGGGCCAACAGGTATACATTTTGTTGGCTGAAAAGTGCTAACATATTTCAGTCAGAGAAGTCGTATAACATATCCAAAAGTCGAACATCCGACCTTCCCACTGCAAAGGGCATACATCCATCAATGCAGACTGTCATGACAACTATGGACGAGGAACAGCTTTCCCTTGCTAACTGTGTTTACATACTTCTCGCCAGCTTCCCCGCAAGCAATGACGTCTGGGACATGTCATACCATAGCAACACATCGGTCTGCAAGCTGCACGTAGAAGGCATCTAGAGGAGCGGAGTTTTCAAACTTCGACTATATTTGGCCATCTCAACAATGAAGGACACACAACACAACAACAAAACCATGTTGTTACCAATTTCTTTATCAACGTTCAAATAACAAGAAATTCCTCCGAGGAAGGAAAAACACCCCCGTTGGTCAAAGGGAAATAACCATTCTCACTGCCACCAACTGAGAAGGTTATTTCCCTTTGACCATTAATATGTCCCTGTATAAGTCCTTGTAGAATCTTAATCCACCAATAACTCCCTAACCGTGTGTTTGACTGGTCCCAATTTTTGTAAGGACCGTCTCAGGAATGTATAGAACCTGTTCACCAAGTTTGGTGACGATCGGTCCGTTCATTCTTGAGATCTATATGCGAACACAAACACACAAACACACAAACACATCGACCGAAACCTATACACACCCCTATACCGGGGGTGTAATAACCTGTTACTATGAATTTATCCTGGCAAACAGCCTGTCATTATATACGATCCACAAAAGGCGTGCTAACAAGTTCTCTGTTCCTAGTTACTGACTTCATTGCCAGAACAAATATACATTGGTCTATACTCTGGTACAAATGATTCTTAGCAAAGTGCGCATGAACAACTACGTGAAGCTCTGAGATGTGAAACACTGGGTGTGTGAGCAGCTCTTAGTGGTCAGAATGATACTACGTCATAGGTCTATTCAAAAGTGATCAGAATATGTTGTCAATGTATGCCTTTCCGTGGATTAATAACCCACTGGGACATAAGAAATTCACGAATAACTACTTTTGACAGAATCGCATTTTTGCGCCTCAGTTAATTTTGATAAGAACGGAATCGCCGCATCAAATGATCAAAAGCCTAAGTTAATATTTGATAAGAACGGGATCGCCGCATCAAATGGTCAGAAGCCTCAGTTAATATTTGACAAGAACGGGATCGCCGCATCAAATAGTCAGAAGCCTCAGTTAGTATTTGATAAAAACAGGATCGCCGCATCAATTTTTTTTTAATGGTAAGAAGTGATACTCTGCGAGGGAGTAACAGCTAATGCCGTCAAAGCCGGGACGCGATGTATGTCAGAACATCCGCCCTACTATGCTGAACCCCGAGAGTCAACACACATCCGCCCTACTGTGCTGAACCCCGAGAGTCAACACACATCCACCCTACTGTGCTGAACTCCGAGAGTCAACACACATCCACCCTACTGGGCTGAACTCCGAGAGTCAACACACATCCGCCCTACTGTGCTGAACCCCGAGAGTCAACACACATCCACCCTACTGTGCTGAACCCCGAGAGTCAACACACATCCACCCTACTGTGTTGAACCCCGAGAGTCAACACACATCCACCCTACTGTGCTGAACCCCGAGCGTCAACACACATCCACCCTACTGTTTAGAACCCCGAGAGTCAACACACATCCACCCTACTGTGCTGAACCCCGAGAGTCAACACACATCCACCCTACTGTGCTGAACCCCGAGAGTCAACACACATCCACCCTACTGTTTAGAACCCCGAGAGTCAACACACATCCACCCTACTGTGCTGAACCCCGAGAGTCAACACACATCCACCCTACTATGCTGAACCCCGAGAGTCAACACACATCTGCCCTACTGTGCTGAACCCCGAAAGTCAACACACATCCGCCCTACTGTGCTGAACCCCGAGAGTCAACACACATCCGCCCTACTGTGCTGAACCCCGAGAGTCAACACACATCCGCCCTACTGTGCTGAACTCCGAGAGTCAACACACATCCACCCTACTGTGCTGAACCCCGAGAGTCAACACACATCCACCCTACTGTTTAGAACCCCGAGAGTCAACACACATCCGCCCTACTGTGCTGAACCCCGAGAGTCAACACACATCTGCCCTACTGTGCTGAACCCCGAGAGTCAACACACATCCGCCCTACTGTACTGAACCCCGAGAGTCAACACACATCCACCCTACTGTGCTGAACCCCTAGAGTCAACACACATCCGCCCTACTGTGCTGAACCCCGAGAGTCAACACACATCCGCCCTACTGTGCTGAACCCCGAGAGTCAACACACATCCACCCTACTGTATAGAACACCGAGAGTCAACACACATCCACCCTACTGTGCTGAACCCCGAGAGTCAACACACATCTGCCCTACTGTGCCGAACCCCGAGAGTCAACACACATCCGCCCTTCTGTGCTGAACCCCGAGAGTCAACACACATCCACCCTACTGTGCTGAACCCCGAGAGTCAACACACATCCGCCCTACTGTGCTGAACCCCGAGAGTCAACACACATCTGCCCTACTGTGCTGAACCCCGAGAGTCAACACACATCCACCCTACTGTGCTGAACCCCTAGAGTCAACACACATCCACCCTACTGTGCTGAACCCCTAGAGTCAACACACATCCGCCCTACTGTGCTGAACCCCGAGAGTCAACACACATCCACCCTACTGTGCTGAACTCCGAGAGTCAACACACATCCGCCCTACTGTGCTGAACCCCGAGAGTCAACACACATCCGCCCTACTGTGCTGAACCCCGAGAGTCAACACACATCCACCCTACTGTGCTGAACCCCTAGAGTCAACACACATCCACCCTACTGTGCTGAACCCCGAGAGTCAACACACATCCGCCCTACTGTGCTGAACCCCGAGAGTCAACACACATCCACCCTACTGTTTAGAACCCCGAGAGTCAACACACATCCACCCTACTGTGCTGAACCCCGAGAGTCAACACACATCCACCCTACTGTGCTGAACCCCGAGAGTCAACACACATCCACCCTACTGTTTAGAACCCCGAGAGTCAACACACATCCACCCTACTGTTTAGAACACCGAGAGTCAACACACATCCACCCTACTGTGCTGAACCCCGAGAGTCAACACACATCCACCCTACTGTTTAGAACACCGAGAGTCAACACACATCCACCCTACTGTGCTGAACCCCGAGAGTCAACACACATCCGCCCTACTGTGCTGAACCCCGAGAGTCAACACACATCCACCCTACTGTTTAGAACACCGAGAGTCAACACACATCCACCCTACTGTGCTGAACCCCGATAGTCAACACACATCCACCCTACTGTGCTGAACCCCGAGAGTCAACACACATCCACCCTACTGTTTAGAACACCGAGAGTCAACACACATCCACCCTACTGTGCTGAACCCCGAGAGTCAACACACATCCGCCCTACTGTGCTGAACCCCGAGAGTCAACACACATCCACCCTACTGTGCTGAACTTCGAGAGTCAACACACATCCAGCCTACTGTTTAGAACACCGAGAGTCAACACACATCCACCCTACTGTGCTGAACCCCGAGAGTCAACACATATCCACCCTACTGTGCTGAACCCCGAGAGTCAACACACATCTGCCCTACTGTGCTGAACCCCGAGAGTCAACACACATCCGCCCTACTGTGCTGCACCCCGAGAGTCAACACACATCCGCCCTACTGTGCTGAACCCCTAGAGTCAACACACATCCACCCTACTGTGCTGAACCCCTAGAGTCAACACACATCCACCCTACTGTTTAGAACACCGAGAGTCAACACACATCCACCCTACTGTGCTGAACCCCGAGAGTCAACACACATCCACCCTACTGTGCTGAACCCCGAGAGTCAACACACATCTGCCCTACTGTGCTGAACCCCGAGAGTCAACACACATCCGCCCTACTGTGCTGAACCCCGAGAGTCAACACACATCCGCCCTACTGTGCTGAACCCCGAGAGTCAACACACATCCACCCTACTGTGCTGAACCCCGAGAGTCAACACACATCCACCCTACTGTTTAGAACACCGAGAGTCAACACACATCCACCCTACTGTGCTGAACCCCGAGAGTCAACACACATCCACCCTACTGTGCTGAACCCCGAGAGTCAACACACATCCGCCCTACTGTGCTGAACCCCGAGATTCAACACACATCCGCCCTACTGTGCTGAACCCCGAGAGTCTACACACATCCAGCCCTGAGTATTTCAATGGAGAAAGATTGCATGCATTTGGGTTTTTTTTTTTAATTTTCATTACTTTATTGTCCCATCGCTGGGAAATTCGGGTCGCTTCCTCCCAGTGGAAAGCTAGCAGCAACGGAGTCGCGCTACCCAGGTGTCTGCGTGTTTAGGTGTATTCAGCCACCTGCACTGATGGCAGAATGACCAAGGTCTTTTACGTGCCATTGTGATGACACGGGGGTGGGACATGGCTTCCGTCTCTGGGTCTGCACATAAAGTTGACCCGTGTCCGTCCCGGCCCGAATTCGAACCTGCGACCTTTCGATCACAAGTCCAGTGCTCTACCAACTGAGCATCGGTCCCTCTGAAAGAATGGAGAAACTGGAACGATGGATGACCTTTTCGTTCACGGCTGGGGCGAGATCTCTACATTTTCTCTTTACTTTGGCCCGGATGTCGATGTTCTGTAGAGGAAAATGCACAGGACAGTAGACACCCCCCCCCCCCCCCCCCCTTGTAAGATCCCCAATTGAAGTCCTCCCCCTTTTTAAGATCCTGGCTTTTTCAGATTGTCTGTGCATAACCTGTGTGAATTGACCCCCATGTTAAGACGTTTTGGAGGTCTTAACAGGGGGTTCCACTGTCCTCACTTTCAAAACGACCTGATGACATAATAATAATAATAATAATAATAATAATAATAATAATAATAATAATAATAATAATAATAAATGAGCATTTATATAGCGCAACATCATAACTTTACAATTATGCTCTTTGCGCTTGACACATTTAAAATTAAAACACAGTTATACAAGCATTTACATCTACATTCATAGTCAACAACGCTTAATTAAAAGCATACACCATCAAAGATACATTACAAAAGATTCTTCCACTAACTAAATAATAAAAACATGAATAAAATAGGAAGTGAAAAATCACTAAAACAACAAATAACACTAAAATTAAAACACAGTTATACAAGCATTTACATCTACATTCATAGTCAACAACGCTTAATTAAAATCAGTAGCTTCACAGAAGAAGGGACATAATTGGGTTTTTTACCGGCCACACAGTTATGACAGAAATAAGTTGCACGTGTTCGTCCGATGTGTGCAAGCCAAAGAAAAGGGGGCACCATAGTCACGTGACAACATCTCATCCAAAGTGTGTGGTCACTATAACATGCTTTGTTTCAAGTGAAATGGTGTAAGGTATTATTTGAAGTAAAAATCGTGTCAGTGAAGACACAGGGAATGAAACGTTTTGGTTGTTGACCGTTGTTCATTCGAGAATTGGAAAGGGGCTAGGAAAAAGACAGACTAGAAACGCTACTTTAAAGGAGACAAACTACTGTACACAAATGACGGGGGTAAACCTGTTGGCACATAGGCAGATAGAAGAGCAACCAAGAGACAACTATCGGGTGATCCGTGTTAATCTCTTTTATATTCTTTGCTGGGCATATGTGATTATTCCCTTCATCGATGCCGACCATTACACCCTTCCTTTCATCCTTATTCCAAATGCTGTTTCCTCCGTGGACCACGACCACACTGGCTTCAAGTCTTCCCAAGTACTTTTGCTATCTGTCTTTCATACCGTCCTTTCTGGGTTAAACTGTTTCATTTTTTCGTCCATCCTTCCCCGAACGAAAAAGGGTTACCCGCAAAAATTCCTTCCTCGTTGACTTCGCGAGGATCGTATTATCCCATCTTGAAAGGCAAAGGCAGTAAACTATGAATTGATATATCGCATCAAATGCAACAGTTTGAAGGAAAATCGCTCCAAAGGCTCGCAGAAATTCTGCTTAAAGGTTTTCCTTATAATGTTTCTCACAGTATACTGTAAACAGTGCTTCTGAGATATGTAGGAAACGAGTCGCGGCTGTCCCATGTGTACAAGCAATGTATCCAACATTCACCTTGCCGATGACAAATGTAAGTCTGCGACAGTTTCTTTGAATACATTGACGACCTGGGCCACTATCACACCACTCAGACCGTGCCGTCCATTGAACGTCGTCGTGGTTGGTGGCAGGACGGTTTACTCAAGTGTGTCATGCCTGGACCTATTGTCACAAACTATGAGCAGCGCACTCATCTTTCAGAATGATTCATAGCATTCAAACTTTTATCCGTCCCAAACGGAGAGTTGATGATTTTTTGCGGGTGTGTTAGGTTTTTAATAATATGCACCAACATATTTGTTCTTAATACAAGTAATACTCATTATGTGAGAGTAGCATGCTATGTTAGTAAAGCACAATTACACAATTACTAAGGCCTAAAAAAAAAATAGGTGTGGTTACGGTAACATAGCCAAAAAAAATAGGGTAGGTAGGTAGGCAATTACTTTTTTTTTTTTTTTTACTTTTTTTTCTAATGTGTACAAATTAAACCTACTTGACAGGGAAATAAGTGTGCGACTCGGGCGCTTTCGCTTTCATTGCGTTTTTTTGCAATCGGTTTTTTTTTTTTTTTTTTTTTTTTGACAAATGTAATAAAAAGTTATAGGATCGGCCCCTAAAATTAGGGTAGGTCGGGTTACCGTAACCACACCTATTTTTTTTTTTTTAGGCCTAACAACAATTAAAAACATTCAAGACAACATCTACACTTTTATTTGTTCGAAAACTTCACAGACAAAGGTATGCGGTGCGGAGATATTTCTCGTGTACGCTCTTCAAAAAGCTGAGCAGTTTACTTAACAAAACAACAAGATTCCACGCATTATTTCCCAAAATATTGTTAACAAAAATAAGAGAAACAAATAACAGCAGAATGACAAAGCCGTCCGTCTCTGTGATCAGCCGTTAGGGCGGCGTGTGCGTTGCTTCTCTTCCACTTTCAGACGAGAAAGAGACCACCAGACTGACAATCATTGATACACTGTCAATGTGTCATTGCTTTTTCCATTTGTGTATAATATTAGTCTTTCTTTTCTAAAGTACTTGGCGTTTCTTCGCGGGGACCTTTTTGTGTGTGAGAAAAACGCACACACCTTAAGCCATGTTTTAATTAAAACAAACTACCTGATAATTGTGAATAGGAGCTGCAATATTTGGAAAAAACAGGCCATTATTTCTGCCAAAATGTGTGGAATAATGAAAGACTTGTTTGTCTAATCTCATATTGGATGGTCCATGTAAAATCGTGCAGTTCAAATGTCCGACACTATCGCTTTCTTGTTATGTCTCTGTGTCTCTTTCTCTGTGTCTGTCTCTCTCCTTCTCGCTATGTCACTCACTCTCTCTCTCTCTATCTCTTGCTCTCTCTCTCTCTCTCTCTCTCTATCTATCTCTCTCTCTCTCTCTCTCTCTCTCTCTCTCTCTCTCTCTCTCTCGCTCTCTCTTCCGTGTGACATGTGTTTCCTACGTCTGTTATTGCTATTGGGTTTATTGTGGTGTGTCTCCTTCAACGTATCTTCGTATTCCTTTGAACACACACACACACACTGTGTCACACACACACACACACACACACACACACACACACACACACACACACACACACGCCATTGTGGTTTCTGTTTTTGTTTTTGTTACTTTATCCAAACAAAATCACACCACCACAATATTATTATATGATATAAGTCGACACGTTTTATTTATATTTAGCAGGTAGAATCGAACTAAAATCAGGCTAGGAACAAGATGACAATGAAAGTGTACTCTCCAGAAACATCGCGTAGTGTCCATGTCACTGTTATCTTGTTCTTGTTCTTCTCACCTGTAGTCGCTTGTTCTTGTTCTTGTTCTTCTCACCTGTAGTCGCTTGTTCTTGTTCTTGTTCTTCTCACCTGTAGTCGCTTGTTCTTGTTCTTGTTCTTCTCACCTGTAGTCGCTTGTTCTTGTTCTTCTCACCTGTAGTCGCTTGTTCTTGTTCTTGTTCTCACCTGTAGTCGCTTGTTCTTGTTCTTGTTCTTCTCACCTGTAGTCGCTTGTTCTTGTTCTTCTCACCTGTAGTCGCTTGTTCTTGTTCTTGTTCTCACCTGTAGTCGCTTGTTCTTGTTCTTGTTCTTCTCACCTGTAGTCGCTTGTTCTTGTTCTTGTTCTTCTCACCTGTAGTCGCTTGTTCTTGTTCTTGTTCTTCTCACCTGTAGTCGCTTGTTCTTGTTCTTGTTCTTCTCACCTGTAGTCGCTTGTTCTTGTTCTTGTTCTTGTTCTCACCTGTAGTCGCTTGTTCTTGTTCTTGTTCTTCTCACCTGTAGTCGCTTGTTCTTGTTCTTGTTCTTCTCAACTGTAGTCGCTTGTTCTTGTTCTTGTTCTTCTCACCTGTAGTCGCTTGTTCTTGTTCTTGTTCTTCTCACCTGTAGTCGCTTGTTCTTGTTCTTGTTCTTCTCACCTGTAGTCGCTTGTTCTTGTTCTTGTTCTTCTCACCTGTAGTCGCTTGTTCTTGTTCTTCTCAACTGTAGTCGCTTGTTCTTGTTCTTGTTCTTCTCA